>NW_007256034.1:226935-283433 GCF_000164805.1 Carlito syrichta | reverse complement strand
TGAGGTGAGTGAATGCTTGAGCCCGCGGGTTCGAGACCCGCTTGGGCAGTGAGACCTCATCTTTACAATAAATCAAAAAATCAGCTGGGTGTGGTGGCGCATGCCTGTAATTCCGGTTACTAGGAAGGCTGAGGCGGAAGGATCGCTGGAGCCCAGCAGGCCGAGGCTGCGGTGGCCGGGAGCGGCCACTGCACTCCAGTCTGGACGACAGAGTGAGACTCCAACTCAAAAAAAAAAAAAAAAAAAAAAAAAAAAATATTCATCCACAAGGTTTACTACAAGTTTACAAAATGTACTACAATTAAGGAGATCCCAATAAAATGTGAATATGCACCCTCAGACCTCAAAAATCTTCCTAAGTGTTGTCATCTACTTTTAAGCAACCTCTCAATACAAGCATTCCTAAGTTTCTCATGTGTTGGTTAATCTTCTTTGAATTCCAACTTATTTTCAAGCTTGTACTGCTGCAAGAACCTACACAGAAAATGAACTGTAGGGAGAGGACACAAAGATAAGGAAAGAATATGGCAAATTGAAAATCATATATGTAAATATCCAAAGCCACTCAAATAAGTACTATTAATTTTGTTCCACTCAAACCTTGCCAAGTCCGTTTAGCCTAAAAACAAACAAGCAAACAAACAAAACAAAACAAAAAAATCAAACCTCCAGAGATCAAACAACCCTGAAATGATGGCAGCACACACAATGATTAGTTGGATTTTCTTTATATCTTAATCTGTTAGTCTTGCTAAAATGTATAGTACAAATAGTACAAAAATACCTTTGTGTTTTTAAAATCTTATACATTTCCTCTACTACCAAAGATATAAATTATACTTTTCTTCTCTTATTCAGAATAATTTCTGTAACATACATTACTTTTTTTTTTTTTTGAGTTGGAGTCTCACTCTGTCGCCCAGACTGGAGTGTAGTGATCGCTTCCAGCCACCGCAGCCTCGACCTGCTGGGCTCCGGCGATCCTTCCACCTCAGCCTTCCAAGTAGCCGGAATTATAGGCATGCGCTACCATGCCCGGCTGATTTTTTGATTTATTGTAGAGATGAGTTCTCGCTGCCCAGGCGGGTCTCGAACCCGCGGGCTCAGGCAATCCACTCACCTCAGCCTCCCAAGGCGCGGGATTACAGGCTGAGACACCGAGCCCGGCTCATACATTACATTTAATCTTGCTAAATATTAGGCATGAAGAAACCCCTGGAATGCCAGCTTCCTCATTAAATACATGACTGCAGTCTATCCTTTTGGCAAGGCAAGTCAGAGAGAGATGTAAAATAAACACAGACATTAGAATCAAATAGTGCTCTGCTTAGTGTACCAAGCTCCTCATTAGACACTTTACTTTCAAACCCCACCAAAATGCTGATCTTAATTAGGTGCTTTCTTAAGACAGCTCCTGAAAAATGTTGGGAGTTTAATAGAGGAAAAACATCTCTGCAAAATTGTGCCCTAAAATCCACAACCTTACATTGGCCTAGCATTTGTTATAGGGCCACAGACAATGAATAAACTGCGTTTTTGAACTTCATCTTTGAATATTTACTGAAATTTTAAGAATCATGTATGTCATAACTGCAGTGAAAGCAACAACAGCAAAATAAGCAAGGAAATATAAATGCCACTTGTTCTAAAGACACTAAATTCTTAATAGCATGGATTATAAGACTCTGAATATCTTCCATATTTAAGAAGAAATGGACAGATTATAATAAAATATTGAAAATGAGCACTTGATTTCACCAAACCTCATGGATTTGTGTATATGTATGGAAAATTCTTTCTTTTTTTTTTTTTTTTTTCAGTTGGAATCTCACTCTGTCACCCAGACTGGAGTGCAATGGCCGCTCTCAGCCACTGCAGCCTCAATCTGCTGGGCTCCGGCGATTCTTCCACCTCAGCCTTTCAAGTAGCTGGAACTACAGGCGTGTGCTACCACGCTTGGCTAATTTTTTTTATTTTTTATTGTAGAGATGAGGTCTTACCAAGTTGCCCAGGTGGGTCTGGAACCCACGGGCTCAGGCAATCCACTCATCTCAGCCTCCCAAAGCGCTGGGATTACAGGCTGAGCCTCCAAGTCCGGCTTGTATGGAAAATTCTAATTATCTGAGCCATGTAGGGAAGAAATATATTACAGCAAATCTAGGTTTGAATTCTAGCACCACCACTTATAATTTTTTTAAACAAATATTTTACACACACACCTTGGAGTGCCTTCTGGGTGATAAAGGCCCCCAAACTGACCTATCAGGCAACAATCCAAATTAATATAATTTCCCTTGTAATTAAAAAAAAAAACATGATGCTATTTTCTTCTCTGGCCTATTTAATTTCTTATCTGTATAATGAGGGGAAAATAAAACTTTTCTCCTAGAGGAGTTACAAGGTAGAATGATATAATATTTGTAAAACGTCTTATAGGTACAAAATAATGCAAGAAAGACCATTTACCCTACAACGTTTAATCTAAAAGGATGCTAACATAACACATATCCCTCCAGGGACAAGAGAAAGACCTTTTAGACAACTCTCCAACCCAGACATTTTGTTTAGTGAAGAGCTGTTAGTCCTTTGTAATCTCACTTCAAAGTAGGCAGAATAAAATTTGGTCCAAATGTCAACTCTATTTGCTGATGTCAAGGCCATATTCAATGTCGAGGATACATTTCTAGATGAACACAAGAGCTCTCAGTTTCAAAGTTTACAGCTCACCAGAATGCAGAAGGGTGCTATGCTAACTCCCACTTGTCCAGAAAAATTCATCGAGAGATGCTGACAATGGTATTGAATGCGTTCATAATAATCTTCTCTTTTCCCTCCTTCTTTTATGTATCCCATCCTGCTCCTGCCACTTCAAAATACTAATACCCAGAGGAAGGGGAGTACCTTTACTATCTCGCCCACAGACGGCCTGTCACCTCCTCTGTCTCCATGCCCCATAGACATTTTGAGCCAGAAACAGGCAGATGTACTGAAGCAGACTTAAGCAGTCTCTGGACAAACCAGAGGCACAATGGAGCATACTAACATGAAATCTTTCCTGGGACTGATTACAACTCCTCTTTCGACCTCTGAATGCATCATTTGTACACATTCAACGTCTATGAAATGTAGGTCATGTATTGGAATCACTAAAGACTTTAGGAAGAGTTAGGAGGGAGGAGGTTATATTTCTTCAGGATAAAGGTCAGTCTTTCACTTTCAACAAGCTACTTGTACACAGACCTGCGTAGACTCTAACATCCCACCTGGTATGTTTTCAACCCTTTAGTAACTAAGGTAGGCTATGATAAGGCATAACACTCAAAGCACCTTTATGTCATGCAATAAGAAATAATTCATTATTTAATCCTGAGTATTTCTGCATTTCCCTGGATGGTTGAATCTCACCTCTTTGTCACAGTCAGCCAGCTTCTATCTGGCTGCTTTGCACACAGCCTGACCAATTAGAAAGCTACATTCACACTTGCAGCCTGTCTTCCTATGCTTCCGTCTTCTATTTCCTCATGTGTGTGTCTGTCAAAGTGACACTTGCGTTTTTAAAAATGGGTTTTCTTTTGCTTTTTTAACAGCCAATGGACTTCAAATCTTATTTATTACTTTAAGTAATTAATTTTTTTAAAAATAAAAAGGTTTACACAGAAAATGGAGTAGCCCTGTAGTTAATAAAAGCCCAAATGAATCCATCATGCAACAATCCAGACTCTTTGGAATTCTCCAGGAGTTGGGAAGCAGCAAAAACCGGAGGCAATCACTCAGCTCTTTTGGCTAAGCCCGGACACTGATGAACCATTACTAAGTCCATGTCAAACCATTACTAAGTTTCCGTTTTGTTTAGATAAAAGACCTTCCTAGCTTCTCCCCCTCAGTTAATTCCAAGGTATCCTTTGTATCTCTTCAGCATCTGTGCATTGAAATACCCAGCGTGCTGGCTCCATAGCTCAGGGGTTCGAGCACTGGTCTTGTGAAATACGCAGAGTTCTTCATTTCTGCTCTCACTCTCGCTCTTGCTCTGTCGCTGATCACTACCATTTGTAATCATAATCATGACCTTAAACTAGGACCAGCTTCTTGGGTTCATGCTTGATCACAGGACTCTGTCCTCAGAGCTATCACTGTCTGGAAAATTGTAATAGTTTTTTGTTTGTATGTTTGTGTTTTAACAAAGAGGCTTGCGTTTTCATTTTTTACTGTGCTCCACAAATTATGTAACTGGTCCTCTGGAAGAAAATTATTCACATGCTGACAAATTCCAGACTTTTCTCAGGAATCCAGTTGCCTTCTGGGTGGCTCCCCTGGATGTCTGACAGCATCTGAAACTTAACAAGACTCCAGTTCCTCATCTTCATCCATAAATGTGATCTTCCAATGGTTTCCCCATCTCATTAATTCCATCTTTCACGTTCTTGGGACAAAACCTCGAAGTTGCCTTTTACACCTTCTTTACATTCCAAGTCTATCTATGTCCAAATCCTATTGATTCTTCCTTCAAAGTCTTCTCAGACAGGCCATTTCCCACTCTCTCCACTGGTGTTATATTGTTCAGATCCACCGTCCTCTCTCATCTGAATCTGTACCATTGCTGTTCCAATGATCTCTCTCCTTCTGCCTTGCTTTCTTCTGTCTGAGCATTTGATTGATCCTGACAGAGAAGCTAGGGTAATCCCATTATTTACTACCAAATTAGGTCACTCCTACTCTCAAAACTCTGCAATGACTTCCCATGGTTGGTGTCCTTACAATAGCCCACACGGTTCTTTGAACTCATTTGGTTTTATTCTTTATTTTCCCGTCTCTTCCAGTCATACTGGTTACCTGGATGACCCTGGAACTTATCAAGCATGCTTCTACTTTCAGGCGTTTATATTTGATGGTTTGCTTCTTCACTTCCTTAAGGTCTTTTCTGAAATGCCCCTTCTCGGTGAGGCCTTTTCTGAACACATCATTAAAACGTAGCCCTCACCATTCTACCAGCATTCCTCAGCTTTATTTTATTCCTTAGCATCTAACATTTCTATCAACAAAAATTCTGTATATATTTTACATATTGTCTGTATCTCATAGCTAGAATAAAAATTCCATGAGTACAGAGATCTTTACCTGTGTTGTTCACTGCTGTAAACTCAGTACTTAGAACACTGCCTGGATCACACATACTTTTTATATTCTTTTGAAACTGTATGGATTTTTACTCCCAAATTTGGTATTTAAAGGACATAAACCATGTAGTTCCAAGCAGGAAACAATATATCAGATACCAAAACCAGAAAATATAAAAAAAATTAGAAGGTTCCATTCCCTTTCATATTGGCCTCCAGGTTGTGAGAGAAACTTAATCTTGGGCAGTTAAACATGACACCCTGTTAAACTGTAAATATGGGAGTAATAAGTCATTTTGCTCTCAACAGAGCAATGAATAGAATAAATTAAAAGTCAGTGGTCTTCACTTTGAGAATATGAGAGATCTGGCTCTAACCTGGATCCCTCCCTGGCTTAACTGTATAACTGAGGGTACCTCCCTTAACTATTTCTAAGCTTCCATAGACTTAGCTCACAGAATTTAATGGGATGACATATGTGAAACACTGGCATAGAGTTGGGCGTATAATAAACAATAAACAACAGCTCTTATCGTCATCACTTAACCTTCATCCTGTTTTCTGTTCATCTTCCTTCATTCCTTACACCATCAACACTGAACAGTACTGCTCTTTCAAAATTAGTATCATTTGTTAGCCTTTCTAATAGGAACAGACAGGCACAAGTACAAGCAAAAAATATTTATTCAGAAGGAAATATACTGTATGTTTATGGGAGACCCTAGAGTCACCACATTCAAACAATTATAGCCCAGTTTCATTCTGGGAAACGTCACTGTCCTGAGTGCTGTGTTTCACCTGTCAGGCAGAAAGCATAGTGGTACAGAACCATCAGCAGCTCAGAGACACTGCATTGTGTTCCAGTAGTGGAAATGTCTCTAACCCATTTGCAATCTCTCATTACATTCCCTTTTGGCTAAGGACAAGTGTTTGCAAAATGAAGAGTCACGTCAAACATTATGAATGCAGAATCATGAGTGAAGATGATAGACTCAGAACTGTGCTGGTTCACACATGAGTTCTGTCTGAATCCTTTGTCTTGGACTAATTAGGAACGATGGTGACCAGCTGTAGAGAATATGATAGCATCAACCAACAGAATATCGGCTTTTCTAAGGATAGGAAAAAACCGTGATAAAGAAACTCAAGATATGTTAAAGAAGGAAAACAAAAATTAGATGTATACTGACTCTTTATAAGTAAATAGAATGTCATTTCATATTTATTATTCATATCAATATTTATATTATTATAAATTATATTATATTAATTATTTATAATTAAGTTATTTATATAGTAAAACCTGACAGAAAATTTATAAACAGAGTAAATGTTTTAAAGCATAGCATTATTAAATAAAATGTAGTCTTTAATTTTTAATTATTCTATATGAGAATTACTTACCAAACATAGTAAAAGTAATTTATCAGACAATGATGTTGCATTTTCTACTGGTATATAGATACATAAAAGCAAACAAATATGAAGCATCTGCTTTTTCAGTGATTATTAGTTACTCCTTTACAGAGATTTTTCTCCATGTTTTCCTTCATGAACTTCTACTTTCCTGATACCTTTTAGCCTTTTGTCATTGCAGCAGCATGGTCAGAGCAAAGAATAAGAGCAATGGGCATGTCTTTAATTATTATCATTTGAATTACTATCAAGATATAACAAGCAATACTTTTGTGAAGAAACAAATAAGAGTTTACATTATTTTTTAAAGAGAGGAAACAGTTATTGCAAGAACAAAACTTATTTCTGAATCATATTTTAAAATATCTATATCTATTTCCATATCCATATCTATATCTATCTATCTATCTATAGTTCTAGCAGCCAAAAAAAAAACCCAGAAAATATGTTGAATTCTATATTTATTGCTGCCTGGAGACAGAAGCTTTGCTATAATTTAAATTTTAAGAGAATTTTATTATTTAAGTTGGATTATTTAAGGAAATTTGGTAACATTATAAAAATGGTTTCAACTATAGCTTTGTCAAAGGCACTAAATCTTAGCCAAATAGATACTTGTTATATAATCCTTTTCATTTATTTTTACTATTCCTTTTTTTAATTTGTATTTTAGAGTTGTGGAGTATATGTAAGGATCTGCTACATAAGTAAATTGCATGTAGGTGATATCTGGGCACCTAGCAAGCCCTCTCTCCTCCTGGTAGTGAACATGGTACTCAATGGCTGGTTGTGTGTCTCTTATCTCCCTTCCTTCTTTCACTGCAGTGCCCAGCATTTGTTGTTCCCACCTTTGCATTTGTGTGCCCAATGTTTAGGGCCTGCTCATAACTGAAAACATGTGGTATTCAGGTTTTTTTTATTTCTGTGATAGTTTATCTAGTATAATGGTCTCCACCTGCAACCATGTTGCTGCAAAGGACATGATTTTGTTCTCCTTTATGGCTGCATAGTACCCCATCATACCACATTTTCTTTATCTAGTACACTTTCAGTGGATGACTGGGTTCATTCCATGGGTTTTTGCTTTGTGAATAGTGCTGTAATGAACATACGTGTGCAAGTGTCTTTTTATGTAGAATGATTTATGTGCCTCTAGGTGTATTCCAGAAGTGGGATTGCTGGATTATATAGTACCACAGAGAACTGTGTAACCCTTTTAAAGACAGAATCATTGGGTCAGTAACTTAGTGCAGGTCTATTGTGGAAGCATATGATACTATTAAAATGTTAATTTTTTTTCCTGGTGATGTTACTTAATAAAGGAAGCACCAAGAAGAAAGGTGGTATTGGCTACATTGTATTGCTTCCAAAATTCATATTTTGAAGTCCTAACCCCCATACCTCAGAATGTGACTGCATTTGGAGGTGTGGTCTTTAAAGAGGTAATTAAGTTACAATTAGACTGGGTGTGGTGGCTCATGCCTGTAATCCCAACAATTTGTGAGGCGGAAGCGAGAGGATTGCCTGAGTCCAGGGGTTTAAGACCAGCCTGGGCAACTTGGAGAGACCTCAATTCTACAGTAGATAAAAACAGCTTAGCCAGGCATGGCGGTACAAGCCTGTGGCTACAGCTACTTGGAAAGCTGAGGCAGAATGATCACCTGAGCCTAGCAAATTGAGGCTTCGGAGGCAGTGAGCATGCCACTGGACTCCAGCCTGGGCAACAGAGTGAGACTACTACTCAAAAATAAATAAATAAGTTACGATTAGGTCATTGTGATGGACTCTCTTCCAATATGACTGATGTTCATACAAGAAAAATAAATCAGAATACAGATGCCCAGATGAAAGACAATGTGATAACATAGGGAAAAGATGGCCTTCTGGAAACCAAGGAGAGAGGTCTGAGAAGAAGCCAATTTTGTGGACAACTTGATCCAGAATTCTAGTCTCCAGAATATGAGAAAATAAATGTCTGTGTTTTAAACCACCCAATGTGTGACCACTTGATTACAGCAGTCCAAGCAAACCCACACAAGTAGGTAACTAAGGTTACCTAAAAAATTCTGAAAGTCTGTGATTGTTGTTGGTTCTAAGTGAAACATACTAACAGAATCTGAATATCTGATATTGAGTAAAGTGATGAGTGTAGATACTATACAATAACTACAGCCATATTATCTATCAATTATTACAGATCAGGTACAGTATGGTGTCAAACCTTTTGTGTACTTTTTAATCTCTCACAATAATCTTTTACAGTAGGAATGGGTCCATTTTTGAGAATTACAGTCATGAACAAGTCATTTTCAAGACACAATTATTTTTGAAAAGTCACATAACACATGAAAATAAAGCTTAGATTCCAACTGAGGTTTCTCTGACTTGAAAGACCATATCCTAACCACACACCATATGGCCCCATAGATTGACAGAGATGTGAAAGAGCAGAATTTATATGACTTGAATCCTCTCCACATCAGAAAATCATCCTTTTTCTAACAGAGTTTGGCCAAGCTTCTTATAAATAACAGAGACACACTTAAAGTCATTACATTAATATTTAATTGAGCATTTAGAGGGGTTCTGCTGTCATTAACCAGCCTGTTTCTTCATAAATAAAAACCTCATGTGGATCTTATAGCAGTTCTGATTTTCTTAGAGCTATATCTTGCGAAGCTTGACAGAACAATCTAGCTGAGAACTTGGGCGTGAAGAGCTAAGTTAATCTTTTAAATGAAACTGTTTAGCATTGAGTTTGTGCTGGGCCAGAACAGAGGAGTACCTGATGAACAACTGATCACCTGAAGGAGTAGGGCTTCCCTACATTCAGAAGACAAATTGCCAGCACATTGTTCCTACATAGGCACTACGCCACCTCTGCAGACACCAGAGAAAGGCTATTGACAACATATAGCAGCCACACTGGAATTCAAATACAGATGAACAGACAAATGAGAATTAGCAAATACTTATAGAGAACCTTACAAAGAGAATACTAAAAGGCCAAGAAGAAAGGAAGAAGGAGGGAAGAAGACTTTAGAAATAAAGGTAACTATTATCTTTGAAAAGTTTTGAAAGAATAACACATTCATAAAAGTATCAAATAAATAGCATAGAATGTTTTTACCATTAAAACTAAAGGCTTAATAGATGAAAGACTTCTCATTCCAGGTATAAAGGAGTAGCTATAATCAAACCGAAACAACTATTGAGAATAAATATAAAAGAATCTTAAAGTTAAAAAAAAAAAAGACTCTCTGGAGACATCAGAGGAGAACCAGGTAGGCAGAAGATGGGTCAAAATGCTAGAAAGAAAAAAAGCAAAAGTACATTGATGCACACTGCTTTTCATTCACAGAGCATGTGTTGATTCTGTGTAGGCGGTTAGAGGACAGAGATGTTTAGACAGGCCTTTCAGAAATCTCTTGGGACTAGGGAGAGAAAACATGGAATTCGGGGTTTTCAATGCAGCCTGGATTTGAAAATGCATAATTTCAGGGCAGTACAGATAAGTGGATCTGGTATTCTATATCAATTTTTTTCCTTGAGAATTTACTGAAGGAAAAGCACCAGGCTTAAAACAAATAAAATATAATCAGGGAGAATTCAGACAGAAATTAGATCCATTAAGGAGCCCGAGTACTCCTAAATATCTCAAACTTTTAAAAAGGTAGACAAACCTATAAAAAGCCTAAAACCTATTCTCAAATTATTCCAGTTCCAGATTATATCAAGGTGAAAAGCCTCTACTTAAATTGCTGATTAGTAGAAAATTGAAGCTTCCCTGAAGGGAAGTGACATCTATAACATTTATATCTTTAAAAACGTACAATGTTAGGTATTCAATAAAATATTACCAGCCAGGAATGCCAGGACACTAAACAAAAAACAAAAAACCAAGCAAAAACAACAATGATAACAAAAATACCAAACAGGTGATAGAAGTGATGCTACAGATCATCGAGTACTGCAGGATCTACCTTCATGGGTTTGTAGTATTCTCTTTGTAAGGTTTCTTGGTTCTCTGTAAGTATTTGTTAATTCATGGTTGTCTCTTTAATCTATATTTGAATTCCAGTTTGCCGGCCTGCTATATTGTCGATAGCCTGCCATTGGTGACTACAGAGATGGAGTGGTGCCTATGTAGGAAAATTGTGCTGGCAATTTGTCTCCTGAATCACAGGGAAGCCTTGTTCCTTCAGGTGATCAGTTGTTCATTAGGAATGTCTCTGCTGTGACCCAGTGCAAACTTAAAACTTGAACATAAATGAATAGAAGAAAATGCATAATAAGATAATTTCACCTAGGGGACTAGAATACACACACACACACACACACACACACACACACACACAGGCATTTGCAAGGTCCCAAATTATAATTATAGGACTGAAAAATGCTATAATAAATTCAATGGATGAATTTAACAACAAATTAGATACATACAGTGCAGGAAATGATTAATGAACTGAAAGATAGCAATGTAGCAGATATCCAGAGTGAAGCATGAAGATAATAAAAACACTTTTAAATAAAGAAAAAGATTATTAGAGACATATGAAACATGATACAAAATTTGAAAGTGCATGAATTTGGAGTCTCAGAAAGAAAAGAGAGATATAACAGGCAAAAAGAAACACTTAAAGAGATATTAGCCAAGTATACTGGTGAAAGATAATCTATTAAATTGCACAGAGAAAATGTACCAGAAGACCACGTTCTGGGAAATCCTAACAAATTTGAAGGATTTAAATACAAATTATGTGATCTAACTAATATGAAATTAGAGTAGAAAGTAGAATTAGGAGAAATAAATAATAAAAGATAACAAGAAAGTTACAAAGTGTTTGAAAACTAAACACCGTATTTCTAAATCATGCATAAGTAAAAAGATGAAAATTAGAAAATATTTTAACTGAATAACAAAGAAGATATAGTATATCAAAAGTTATGGGTACAGCTAAATCAGACTAAATGTATATGTGTGTATATATGTATATACAAAGAAGAAACCCTGCTATAATTATCTATCTTGCAAAAAAGGAAGAAGAAAGGAAAGAAAGAGAGGTAAAGAGATAAAACTAAATCCAGTGAATATAGAAGGAAGGAAATAATAGAGATGGCAGATAAGTCAGTAAAATAGAGAAAATCAACAAATCTAAAAATATCTTGGAAAAGACTACAAAATTAGCAAACTCTCAAAAGGCTAGCCAAGAATAAAAGGAACAAGCATAAATTACCAATAATTTGGTAAGTATTCCTGAAAATGAAAGATGGTATGATATAAAATTAACAAAATATACCAGCAAATCAATTCTAAATATTGTTAGCAAAAAGATAAGTGAAATATATGTTTAAAGTTTAAAGGCAACCTAGGAAAAAACAAAAATGGGATTTAAAACTTCTGAACTATCAAAATGGGAAAAAAGGAGAACATTTTATTAGTTAAAAAAATTTTCAGAAACAAAAAGAAACATGACAGCATAATGGAAAGAAAACAGAACAAATTATCAAATGCATATCACTTATTTTTATGATATAGACTAAATTCCTCATTTAAAAAACAGAGGACATCAGATTTTATTTTAAGCAATATTTCAATAAAGAAATATACATAATAAATATATTATATATCTAGATACTAAAATTATCTAAGTCATAAAATTATATTTTCTCTACCAGAAAAATTAAAATACAAAGAAAGCTGGAAAAGTAATATTAATATGGGGCAAGATAAAATCATTACATTAGCTAACAAAGATATATATGTAGATATAATGTGTATATTCACACACACACCTATACTTAACAATACTTTATTATAATGTATGACATATTCCTCAAGGGAAGCTAGAAAGTTGAAGCATTCTTTTCCCTCCTTTGACGCTTCCAGATCAGTACAAACTTATCCTTGTCCTGTAATATTCTGTCTTCTAAACTGTCTCAACTTTCAATCCTACACCCTTTTTCAGCCTTGTTTGTGTAACTGCCATCATTTGCCTTCATTCACTGGAGGATCTGGCTCTGACCCATGGTCTTGCTCTCAATCCCAAATGATGTGGTTATTTTGCATAAATTCCACATTCATGTGTGATATTGTTCTAAGCCACCTGACCTCTCATTTTCTTAACCTCCGCATTCCCAATGATGCTGTTCTTTACTCCACTCAGACCCTCATTCTCACGATGACAGCCTGGATCTTAAATACTGTGTTTAGTTTCTTGTAATAAATTCCGTAAATACCTTTGGTTTGATATATTGGGGTTTTTTTTATTGGTAAGAGATTGCATTATATTGTGTTTTCCTTTAAGTCATTTCATTTTGCACTTAGAATGAACATAAAGAGTTACATTCACAAGCTACAGTGATGTGAACATTATTGTCCAGGAATGACAAGTAGCTAATAGCATGTAGAAGGGGTGAGCATTTTTCATTTTCCATAATGTATTTTTTTATATGGAAATGTCTTGCCAGACAGCCTATTAAGGTACCAAAATTAATGTAAACTTGTACAGGAATCTTTCACAATAAAACTGATTATGATTTGTTCCCAATATTTTTAAATTGGGCCTAAGTTTGACCATACTTCACTGTGATAGAATGTGAATGTTTCCAAGTCTGAAAATATAAAGAATAAGTGGTATAACTTGCATTTTCCCCAATAATAAGAATTTTAAAAAGTATGTGCAGTTATAACTATTTTATACATTATAGTGTCAACGTTTTTAATTAAATATTTTATATTCAAAAATGAATCTTTATTTCTAGGGTTTTTATGGTAATTACCCATATCACAACATCATAATATTTACTACAGTTTTCATTGTAAAGGTACTATAACTTAGATGATTAGTTAAATAGACGTTTATGGATTGCATAAAGACAATCACACATAATTTTATATGTGTAAAATCATACCTCAAATTCCACAAATCAATTTAAAAACAGAATTTTGGAACATATACTATTTTTAATTTGGAGTACCATCTAGGTGCTATTAAAACTCTGTTTCTAGGAGGAGAAGTAAAGAATTATGTGGATACATTATCCCATTGGTAAATATAACAGTTTGAGTTCCAAGTATGTTTAAACTGTTGATCCTTCCGTTTTCAGAATAACTGCACTCAATCAAGTCTTTCATTGCCAAGGAAGAAATAGCAGGAGTACTTTTTCTTTAACGTTATAGAAAAATTGGTCCTATCCTTTTGTCCCTTGTATCATTTTTACCTAGCCATCTTATAAATATAGTAACTTAGCAAGGAGAAAATCATGAGAAAAAGGCAGACATTTTTAACAGAGAAAGGAGCATGGTGCGGGCGGCTCACAGTTCACTTGAATGTGTTCTCCTCCTTCCACTGTATAGAATTGTTTCTGGGTAGTGCCTGACCGGCCATGGACTGCTCAGACTACATGTACTATGACTATTTTACCAGGTTCCAACCAATATAATGTGAACAAGGCGATAAATAACAAAGTGTTTTATAGAGCTTATTAAAAGAAACCTGGAAACGTGCACTTTTTCTACAAACTCTTTTTTTTTTCTGATTCTATTATTTATGATAATGAGGCAATGAAGGAGGGCAAAACTAGGATGGAAGAAACAGAGGAAGAGAGTTGTCAGTCAACCAAACACCACCTCAGACTGTCATACCAGTGGGAAATAAAATAGTGTGCTCAGAGCATATACCTTCAATTATGTTTCAACAAGTGGTGCTTATGTATCAAACAACTGGTTAGTCAGCTCTTCTGACTGACTAATATGTGATGACTGAACAGGTTGACAGATAATTTCTACAGCTATGGCAGAAAAATGAAGTTACAATATTCTCAGTTGGATTGTAACAATTGACCTTGTTCACATCATTACCATGTTCTAACAAAGTGTCTGGTCTATCAAATACAATCCCAAGCCATTACATTTATTCCTAGGTTCAGTGACCTCAGTCTTTGGTTAGGGAAAAAAAGGACCAAGCTAAGTGTTTTATTAAATTTTCAAGGAAGACTCATTTCAGTCACTTTAGGCTTCAGTACCTGAGGGAGTTTATAAGGAAAGGAAGCCTATATAACTCAGCACTTCCAAAAGGAAGCTGGGCTGTCAAATTAGCATAAAGTTCCGAAGTCAGCAGCTTTCCATTTGTGCCTAATGTACAACTTTCTTTTTTGACCTCTTTCCCTCAGCTAGTTCAAAGGTGACACTGCCTCTAATCAGCTTTTTTGTCACTGGAAACAACTAATGCCAATCTCTGAATATCTACGAAAATATATCCTTAATACTTCTCGTATAGTAAACTTTTGCTAAGTTCTATCATTTCTTATTTCTTTTCTTTGGATGTTGATTCTTCCTTGTTATTTCTACTGGCAAGACTTCCATCTGTGTCCTTATCATTTCATAAATTTATTTTTCATCACATTACTGCCCTTTATAATTTACTTTTCCCTTCCCTGTAATTTGGTTGCACCTGTTTGCCCATTGCCATATGATTTTCAGAACCACGCCTTTGGAAAGAGCATTCTTCTCCATCCTCTGCAAGTCTGGGTACCATAATGTAATGTGTCTTAGACAATGAGTCATGAGCTGATATAATGTAGACAAAACCTGGGCAGAAGTTTTAAGCATCACTGAATGGTTGGTCCTTGCTCTTTACACCTGTCAAGATAAGTTATATTTTAGATGAGGGCTGTCCTTCAGCAATGGAACTGTAATCTCTGACATGTTATACAGGTGAGAAATAAAGCACTGTTGCTTTTGCAAGCCACTGAATTTTGGGTTGTTTATTGTATAGCAGGACACACAAGTAAAGGCTGACGTATATATTCTGGAGATTCTTTGGTGTAGTTGGAAGGGCATTCTACTGAGGGAGTCAGGAAGTCAAAATTGAACGCTTAACTTTGCCACCTCCTGGATATGGTAGATATAGGCCATGAAATTAACTTTTATGAGTCTTGTTCTATATATGAAAAATAGGGAAAAAATTATTCCTGACCTGGTAAACTCATGGGATTGACTGTGAATAATGTATTAAAAAGTGTTTTGAAAGTACTGATATAACACACCACTTTTGGCATTAATATTCCTCAGTATTGATATTTTCCCTCAAGTATTTCTGCCTCCAACTTTTCTTTCAAATATAAGGGATCTAGGAACTTCTTGTTTTCAATCCATTTTGGTCAGGGACCAAAAAGACTGAAACAACAGATCCAAGTCAAAGAAGTAATTAGAAATAAAGTTAAAGTCATTTGATCTAAATCATAATCTATCAAGGAACTCAGAAAACCCTAGTTAGGTTGAGAAAATTAAACTTTTCTGCCTTACAGACTGGATCCAAAGTAAAGAGACAGCATACTAGAAAGAAAGACAATTTCTAAATACCTCAAATAAAAATACACTGTATTTGAATAGTATGTATTATCTACCAGGCTCTTTGTAAGCACCTTACATGTATTCTTACTTATAGCAATCCACACAAATCTTTGAGGGAGGTACTATTTTTATCTCCACTTTGCAGATGAAGAAACTGAGCAAGAAATGCAAGGACACTTGTCCAAAGTCATAGGATTAGTAAATGCAGAACCGGGTTATCTGGGCTTAAACAGTGTGTACTTAGTACTTCACTTTGACTGAATCTATGCTCTAAAAAGGAAAGAAAGTTGAGTTCTACAAATTTTGAGATAACATTTCATATAATGAAACAAGAATATAAAAAGAAAATTGTTAATTAAGATAAGCTTATTCATTTCTTTATAAAAAATGTATTGTTACCAATGCTTAAAATATGAGAGGAACTGTAAAATATTAACTTGATTATTGCTATTCAACCCAGTAATTTCCCATTAGAATTTATTCTTTTTAAAATAGATAAAAAATCAGGTGTGTGAACAAAGATTTATTTACAAAGATGTTTATTAGAAATTGTTTATGAAAAGTAAAATGTTAGCATAACCTAGTTAACAAAAATAGAGTTGCATACATAAATAACGGCATAGCCATAATTGGCATTTATGAAGAAATTCTAATGACATGAGAAACAGTATAAATTTAACTTAAATCATTTATTTACATATTCTAGATACAAATTCATTTTACATATATTACAAATAGCTTCTACTATTTCTAGTACTTCTACTGTGTGGCTTAACTTCTCACTACCTTAGAAGTATTTTTTGAATAGCAGAAATTCTTAATTGAAATGTTCTGTTGCGATAAACATATGTGTGCAAGTATCTTTTTTATAGAATGATTTGAGTTCTTCAGGGTATATTCCCAGTAGGGGGATTGCGGGGTCATATGGGAGGTCAATATTTAGAGCTTTTAGGAATCGCCATACTGTTTTCCACAGAGATTGCACTAGTTCGCACTCCCACCAACAGTGTAAAAGTGTTCCCTTTTCGTCACACCCTCTCCAGCAACTGTTATTTTTTGAGTTATTGATAATTGCCATTCTGACTGGAGTTAGGTGGTATCTCAGTGTGGTTTTGATTTGCATCTCCCTGATGATTAGTGATAGCAAGAACCTGGAAGCAACCATGCTGTCCATCAAAAGAGGACTGGATTTTAAAAATGTGGTACATATACATGATGGAATACTATGCTGCCATAAAAAAGAACAAAATCATGAATTTCACAGTAACCTTGATGGAACTAGATTCTATAATACTGAGTGACCTCTCACAGAAACAAAGATCTGAGTATCACATGTTCTCACTCATATAGTGGACCTTGAACATCCAACGTAATACTATAAGAAAATGACTGACAATGGTGGGAAACTATGGGGGAAACTATAGGGGCAGGGAGGAGAAGGGAGATGGGATTAATGGTAGTAGACATCTGTCTGGAGACAGGGAGACACCTCTTATCAACAAGGGTGCCTGAATGAAGCATATTTGTATACCTAACCCTTAACTGTACCCCACAATATCATAATAAAAAATTGATTAAATAAATAAAAAGAAATGTTTTGTTAATTTTTTTAAAAAACTGTGTGTGTGTGTCCTATTTAAGAAACCTTTGCCTAACTCAGCCCAAAATGTATTTTCCATAATTTCTTCTAAAAAATATATTGCTTTACATTTTATTTTAGATCTGCAATCAATAAGGAAAAAAATGTATCGAAAAGAGAAGGGTCAACATTTTATCTGGATATCAGATTGACTCACTATCGTATGTTGAAAAAAATTTCCACAACTTTACACTGTCACCATTATCATGGATCATGGATCAGTTAACAGAACTCTATTCTGTTCCATTGGCCTATTTTTCCATCCTTGCATCGATACCCAGTACTTTATTACTGTGATTTAATAAAATAAGCCTCAATACCTGGTAGTAAAACTCTTAAAACTTTATTTTTTCTCCGGATTGTCTTAGATATTTTGGTCCTGTACGATTCCATATGAATTTTCCATATGATATCCTGTCAATGTTCAATATAAACACACACACACACGTGCACACACACACACACACACACACACACACACACGACCAAGCCTACTAATATTTTGATTGGGACTGCATTAATGTATAGATTAATTTGGGGATCTGATATCTTCATAAAATTGAATCTTCCAGTTCATGAATTTTTATATACTTCCAATTATACAGACACTCTTTAATTTACTTCTCTATTATTTTGTAGATTTCAATATAGACGTTATGTATTTCTTTTGTTAGATATATTTTTAGTTATTTGAGATTTATGCTATTGTAAATGGTACATAAAAATTTTTATTTGTATGTATTTATTGTTTCTATATATAAATATATAGACATATTCTTATGTTGATCTTATATTAAGTGAACTTGCTAAATCTGCAAATTGATTCTAATAACTAATGTCACCTGCAAATGAGATTTTTTTCCTTTCTAAACTTTGTCTTTTATTTTTTTGTTGTCTTACACTAGGAAGGAACATCAGTACAATATTGAATAACAGTGATTAGTTTTTCAACATTAAAAACTAGGCATCCTTCCAAACTCAGGAAGAAAATTTTTTAGTAACATACTACTAAGTATGATATCTCCTGCATTTGAAATTAATATTATTATTATTAGAGAGGTGCTTTTCTATTTTTAGTTTGCCAATGCTTTTTAAATTATAAATAAATGTTGATTTAATGTTGATTACCTTTAGTTAATTTAAGAAAACTTGACTTTTTTTCTACTTTTTCAGTCTTCCTGTCTATAATAACACATCATTTATTCAAATCTTTTAGTCTTTCAGTGGAGTTTTGTAATTTTCTTAAAACAGTTACTTTTTAAATTTAAAATTATTCTGAAAAATTTAATGGTTCTACTATAAATGAAGGGTTTTTTAAAATTAATTCCATTTTCTAACAGGTCATATTGGTAGGATATGAGAGAGATTAATTTTTGATTGTTTAAATGTGTATGGTCTTTGTATTTCTCATTAATGTAAGAAGTATTTGCTTGATGTCTCAATATTTTAGAAATATAATAGGTGAAGAAAGACTGATTATTTTTCTTCTTCCTTATCAAGAAGTAGAACTCTTAATTCTGTTGAATGACTATATTAGTCACAGTTCTCCAAGGAAGCAAAACCAATAGGAGATATATATTTCCTTTTGATAAATGTATTTTTTATTAATTTTATTTTAAAGATGTGGAGTACAATTCAGAATTGGATATCTAAGTGGTCATTGTACAGGTAAGGATTGAGCCTCCCTATTGCCCCCATTTCTCCTGATTTGAGATCAGGTACCCTTATTGATGTTATGCACCTGCCCCCAGCAGTTTCTGGCTACTACCAATCCCTTTCTTATAGTATTATAATAAATGTTCAGAGTCTACTTATGAATGAGAACACGTGGTACCCAGTTCTTTGTTTCTTCAATAGGTCACTGAGTATTATAGACTCTAAATCCATCCAAGTTGCTACAAAGTCCATAATGTTGTTGTTCTTTGTGGCAGCATAATATTCCATTGTGTATATGTACTACTTTTTTTATCCAGTCCAGTTTTAATAGGCAGTACAGTCAGTTCTTTTTTTTTTCAATTGTAAATAGTGCTGCAATATAAGTGTGTGAAGGTATCCTTTTTTTGGAGTGATTTAAGCTCCTCTGTGTCACACAGAAGGTCAACTTCTAGCTCTTTTAGGAGTCACCACAGTGTTTTCCACAGAAAACACAGTAGAAGCATTTCCTTTTCTCCAAATCTTTGCCAGCATATGTTGTTTTTTGTTTTACTATGTGGTATTTCAATGTAGTTTTGATTTGCCTTTCTCTGGTGATTAGTGAGGTTGAACAGTTTTTAATGTGTCTGTTGGCTGCTCACATGTATTTTTTGAGAAGTATCTGTTCATGTCTTTTACCCACTTTTTTTTCTGTTGTTTTTTCCTTTCAGCACATTTGAGTTCCTTGTAGATCCTGGATGTTGGCCTTTGCCAGATATGCAGTTAGCAAATATTTTTTTCCCATACTATGGGTTGTCTCTCTGCTCTCTTGATGGTTTCTTTGACTTTGGAGAAGCTTTTCAGTTTGATGAGGTCCCACTTGTCTATCTTATCTATTGTGGCATGGGCTTTAAGGATTTTGATCAGGAATTGGTTGCCTATTCCTATTTCTATAAGGGTGTCTTCTGTGTTTTCCTAGATTCTTATAGTTTGAGGTTTTACGTTTAGGTCTTTGATCCATTTAGAATTGATTTTTGTGATAGATAGGGGTCTCTGTTTCATTCTTCTACACATGGTCAGTCACTTTCCCCAGCACCATTTACTGAATAGGTTCTCCTCTCCCCAGTGGTTGTTGTTGGAGGCTTTGTCAAAGATAAGCTGGTTAAGAAATTGAGGTTTTGCTTCTGGAATCTCTGTCCGGTTCCATTAGTCTGTATGCCTGTTCTTGTACCAATACCAGGCTATTTTGATTATTCTAGGCTTATAATAAAATTTAAAGCCTGGAAGTGTGAAACCTCCTGCTTTGTTTCTTTTGCTAAGGATTGTTTTGGCTAGTTGTGGTTGCTTGTTTCCATATGAATTTCTGTAATGTTGTCTCCAGGTGTGAGAAGAATTATGTTGGTAATTTAATGGGTATTGCATTGACTAAGTAGATTGCCTTTGGTAGAATGGACATCTTAACAACATTGATTCTCCCAATTCATGAGCATGGAATATTTTCCCATTTGATTATGTCAACTTTGATTTCTTTGTGCAGTGGTTTGTAGTTTTCATTGTAAAGATCTTTCACTTATCTAGTTAGGAAGCTGAGATATTTCATTTTTTTGTTGCTATTTTTAATGGTATTGTGCTTTTTATTTGGTTCTCTGCATGTTTGTTAGTGTATAAAATGTGTATAAATTAGTTAAAATTAGTGTATAAAATGTGACTGTCTTTTGCTCATTTTTTTTGTACTCAGAGACTTTGCCAAAGTCTTTTATCAGTGCAAGGAGGTTTTTGGCAGATTCTCTTGATTTTTTGAGGTATAGGATCATATCATCACCAAAAAGAGATAACTTGATTTCTTCCTTTCCTATTTGGATACTCCTGATTTCCTTCTCTTGTTTGATTGCTCTAGCTAGGACTTCCAACACTATATTGAACAGGAGGGATGAGAGGAGGCAACCTTGTCTTGTTCCAGTTTTTAGGGAAAATGCCTCCAGTTTCTGCCTGTTTAGCAATATGTTGGCTGTGGGTTTATCATAGATGACTCTTACTATTTTGAGGTTTGTTCTCTCTATGCCTAGGTGTTCAAGGGTTTTTAACAAGAAGGGATGCTGGCTTTTATCAACAGTTTTTTCTGCATCTAATGATACAATAAGGTGATTCTTGTTTTTACATCTGTTGATGCATTTTATTACATTTATGGTCTTGCTGATATTAAACAGCCCTATATCCCGGGTTATTACATTTATGGTCTTGCTGATATTAAACAGCCCTATATCCCGGGGATGAAGCCTACTTGGTCATGGTTGATGATTTTTGAGATGTGTTGTTGGATCTGATTGCTAAAATCTTGTTGAGATTCTACACATCTATGTTCATCAGGGATATTGGCCTATAGTTCCCTTTCTTTGTTGGATCTTTACCCAGTATGGGTATCGGTATGATGTTAGCTTCATAGAATGATTTGGGGAGAGTTTCATCTTTCATAATTGCCTGGAATACTTTCAATTAGATTGGTGTTAGCTCGTCTTTGTATGCTTTGTAAAATTCTGCTGGAAATTCATCCGGTACAGGGCTTTTTTTTTTTGTAGGTAGTTTTCTTATGACTGAGTCAATTTCCTGGGTTCTTAGTGGTCTATTTAGCATGTCAATTTCTTCTTGCTTTACCCTTGGAAGGTTGTGTGATATAAGAAAGTCCCCCATTTCATTTAGGATTCTGAGTTTGTTTTCATACAGGTGTGCATAGTAATCTCTGATAATTCTTTGTGTTTCTTTGGGGTCAGATATGACTTTATCTTTTGTGTTTCTGACTGTGTTTATTGGGTCTTTTTCTTGGTCATTCTAGTTAGAGGCCCATCAATCATTTTTACCCTTTCAATTGTACCAGCTTTTTGTTTCGTTGATTTTTTTCTATGGTATTTTTTGTCTTCTATGTCCTGTATTTGGGCTTTTACTTTGGTGATCTAGAGTCTTCTGCTGAAGTTAGGATTTTGGTGGTCTTGCCTTTCCAGCTACCTTAACTGATTTGTTAGGTTGTTAACTAGCTCTCTTTCTACTTTCTTGATGTGTGTTTGTGGAGATATAAATTTCTCTCTCAGTAGTGTTTTCATGGTGCCCTAGAGGTTTTGATAAAATGTTTCTTCATTTTCATTTGTTTCCAGGAATCTTTTAATTTCTGTTTTGATTTCTGTGTTGACCCAGGAGTTGTTCAGCATTACGCTGTTTCATGCCCACATCTTTGTGGGTTTGGGATTTTGTTGGTGATGATATTTATTTTTGTTCCACTATGGTCTGAGGAGGTACATGACACTATTTCAATCTTGTGAAATTTGTTTATGCTTGATTTATGGATAAGGATGTGGTTGACTTTGGATTATGTTCTCTGTGGTGATGAGTAGAATGTATATTCCATGGTTGCTGGGTGGAGTATTCTGTAGGTATCTATTAAGTTCATTTGGTCATGCGTCAAGTTTAGATTCCAGATCTCCTTGTTGATTTTTTTGCCTCGATAATCTATCTAGGATTGTTATTGGGGTATTTAGGTTCCCAGTTATGATAGTGTTTGATCAGTATCTTTTTTGTAGTTTTCTTAATACCTGCTTTATGAAAGCTGGTGCTCCTGTGTTGGGTGCATATAGGTTTAGGATGGATATTTCTTGCTGTTGGATCTAGCCTTTTATCATTATGCAGTCTCCCTCCACATTTGCTTTAATTTTTGATGGCTTATAGGTTGTTTTGTCTGATATTAAGATCACAACTCCTACCTTCTTTTTTGACCCGTTTGTCTAAAAATTGGTTTTCCATTCTCTAACTTTAATTATGTGAGCATCCTTTGTTGTGAGATGTGTTTCCTGGAGGCGGTAAATTGTAGAGTTGTTTCTTTTTACCCACTTTGCCATCCTATGTATTTTTAGTAGTGCATTTAGTCCATTCATGTTCAGGCTGGATATTGAGATATAAGAGTTTTCCCTGTCATGAAGCTCTTAAAGAGTTTGTTGCTGTTGTTGTCTGTTTGTTTATTTGTTGGTTTTCTTTTTATTTTGGGGTTGGTATATGTGTGTGTTTTCAACTTTTCAGTCACAATGCATACTGTGTTGATTCTCTGTTTTCCTGGATTATTTGGAGGAATGTGGTCAATCTTTTCTTCCTTTTTTCTAAGGTTAGTACCTTCTTAAGCATCTATTGTAGGGCTGCTCTGGAGGCAGCATAAACTCTCAAGGATTGAGTGTTGTCAATGATTTTAATTCTCTACCACTGATGAAGATTAGCTTAGCTGGGTAGAAAATTCTTGGTTGGAATTGTTTACCTTTAAGAACTTTGATGAATGGACTCCAGTCTCTTCTAGCCTGTAGAGTCTGTGTAGATTAATCTGCTGCTACTCTAATTACTCTTCCCTGGTAGATAGTCTGACCCTTCTTTCTTGCTGCCTCTAGAACTTTTTCTTTTATACCTACTTTGTGTAGGGAAATTATTGTGTGGTAGTAGTGTTCTCATTTAATTCCTTTTGGGGGTTCTCTGAATCTCTTGTGTTTGAATGGTCACATCTCTAATGAGATGAGAGAAGTTTTGTTGGATAATTTCATAGAATGCTTGTTTCAGAATGGTCTCTGTCTCTCTATCTGCCTCAAGAACGTAAATCAGGCATAAGTTCAGCCTCTAGATATAGTTGCACATCTCCTGGAGGCTTTGTTCTGTTTTTGTAAGCTTCTTTTCTATGTTTTCAACAGTTTAAGTTAGCCCCATATTTTGGTCCTCAAGCTCTGAGATTCTTTCTTCTGCTTGGTTAAGTCTGTTTTCCATGCTTGTCAGTTTGTTATTTATTTAATTTACTGTATTCTTTATTGCCATCATCTCAGTTATCAGCTCCTTCATTCTTTCTTCTTGTCTCTCCTCATTTCTATTCATTCTCTTTTAATATCTTCATATCTGGGTGTGTGGTTTGAGACCAGTTGTTCTAGGGGCTCTTCATTATTTGAATTCTGAAGTCTGTATTCTCAGGTGCCATCTTCCCAGGAGTCTGGATGCTACCTGTGATCTTCCTTTGGTGTTTCTTCATTTGTAATATTCTCCCCATTTTTCTCCCTCTTTAATTCTGTTGCTTAGTGATAAGAGAAATATCTTTCACTTCTGTTTGCACAATCACCTATTCTTCCTTATGTAGATCCTCTGAATTTGTTCAGTTTTGAAACTGGCCTTGGGGTGAGGGGCTGTGCTGTCTTTTTGCAGTTTTGAGATTTGATTAAGGTGTAATGGAGGGAGTTATGTTTCAGAAGCTATCTGCAGATACAGTATCCACTAACTGGTGTGGAGACCCCCTGGAACCCACTTCCCACTAACTTACAAACTCTCCATGTGGTAGGGGTGTATGTATGTCCCTGAAACCAAAATGAGATAAGAAAAAGGAAAAGAATGTAGAAAGAAAGACAAAAGAAAAATGAAGAGAAAGAAGGAGAGGAAGGAAAACAGACAGGCATACAAATTAACAGGTAAACAAATAGTTAAAGAAAGCAACAAAACAAAAAAACAACAACAGAAAAAAAAAAAAACAGAGAAAACTCTCCCTCAAAACAAAAAATATCCTTCTTGCAGCCCTTTCTGAAACTTCAGGGTCCTTTCCTTTTTTTTTTTTTTCCTTTTCTTTTTTCTTTTTCTTTTCTCCTTTTTTTTTCCCTTTCTTTTTTTTTTTTTTTACTGGAGTGTCCCCTATGCTGCCACTTTTGGTGGAAATAGGGAGTGGAATCTGATCTCTAGCTCCTCTCCTCTGTTCTCAGTCCACCAGTGATCAAGTTGCTCTCCATGTGGGTCAGACACCCCCACAGACTGCTGGGGGAAGGGAGACAACTCCAGGACTCAGCCTAACTCGGTCACTGCTAGGGCTCTCACTTCAACTACATGTGTCCATGCTTGATTCAGTGTGAGGGATGGGGCTTTTTTCTCTCCAGTATGGTACACTCACAGTGTCCTCTCTGGGTCAGTGATGGTGATCCCAGAGGGGTGATGGATACAAACTGCCCAGAATCAGGGGAGCTAGAAAAGGTACCCATCAGGCTCAGGACAGAGAAAATGGTATCCACCAACATCTTATCCTTCAGTGAGGCTCAGCTTCAGATCTCTTCCCTATGCCTTCTCAGTGGTACCCACTGTCAGTGCCTGGCCATTGCCAGATGGTGTGAGCCATGTGTCAGGTATCAAGAGGCTGCTGATCTCTGCTGCCTTTTCCCAAAAGGTGCCCCAGGAATGGCGGATCCTTCTGTGCATGGCAGGTACCAAATTCAGAGCAGCAGCAAATTGCGGCTGCTTCTGCAGTGGGATCTTGGGTACTTGATTCTTTTTCTACCCTCAGTTGAACATTCACTCACTCATTGCAGATGCAGATGCATGCAGATTAGTCTTTATTGACCCTCACCCATGCAGAGACTCTTATACTCTGACCAGTTCTGTCACCATCTTGCCCCACCGCTTATCTTTTCTTTCTTTAATCATATATGTATTTATTATAGAAATTGACTCACATAATTATGGATGTTGAGAATTCTCGTGATTGGAAGGTTGAAGAACCAGGAAAGATGGTGGCATAATTCAGTCAGAATCCAAAGGCCTGACAACCAGGAGAGTCAATGATGTTAAGTTCTAGTCTGATTTCAAATGTCAAATGTCCAAGGATAGAAGATAGATGTCCCAGTTCAAGAATAGAAATGGACTTCGTGCTTCTTGTACCTGTATGTAGGTTTCATTTGGGTCATCAATGGATTGAATGATGCCCATCCACATTGGTGAGGGTAATCTTTACTCAGTCTACCAATTCAAATGCTAATCTCTTCTGAAACACCTTCACAGACACACCCAGAAATAAAACTTTACCAGTATATGGGTATCTCTTAGCCCAGTCAAGTTCATACATAAAATTAACCCCACAAAGTCTTACTGCATGAATTTCTAAAATCCAAGTAAAATAGTTAAATTAACTTTCCTATGCTGTTGTTAACTTTGTAAGAAATGTCTCTAGAATCTCATTATAAATGGTTTTAATCCTTTGTTTGAAACAGATATGCTTTATTACAAAATGAGAGTACTTTTTTGTTACTAGTTTTCTCACAATTTTTTTTCTTTAAGAAGAATAGATAATGAAGGTTTTATGTTTCTTTATAGTCTATTGATAGGACCTTAAGATTTTATGATCAAATTAATTAGCTATTCTAGTATATTTATTATCTTCTGTTTAATAATCTGTTGAATTATTGCTGCTCCCAGTATTTTATTTACTTTTTAAATCTACATTTACAAGTACTGTTAGTCTATCTCCTTTTAAATAAAGTGTGTGTTCTTGATATTATCTAACAATAACTAAGACATATGATGAATTACTATGTGTGCTTAAAACAAAACACTTAGTGTTTACCTAAAAAAAGGGCAGAAAAAATTTCAAAATATATTCTGAAAACAAACTCAAATGTGCTTAAGAAGTTTTAAAAATTCTATTGTGTACAAATGCTTATGCAAAGACAATAATTTTATTTAAAAATATCAAAAATGATGTCAATACATTTGGTTGTGGTACTATATAAATTTCTTCCATTTAACAATCTGAGAACATATCCATAGTTATATTGGCAACTGATTTAATATCATCAAACTTCAATTTTCTCATCTGTAAAACTTTTATAACAATATAATCTCTAATTGTTTCACTAGATCACTATAAAAACAAAATAAGACAATGCATGTGAAATTGTCTTATAAACCATGAAGACCATAAAGTGTTGTAGACATTTTGAATACCTTGTATTGGCCATAAAATTTCAATATTTGCCCTTATCATTCACCTACAATCCAAGAGAGTCAACTGATGCAAAAAAAATTAAAATTAAAATTAAATTGTACCATTGATATAAAAATGAAAGTTTTAGTATCTGGCTGGCTCTCTCTCTCTCTCCCTCTCTCCCCCCCTCCACTATTTTAGCCAATATAAACATCTATACTGATGACCCAACCAATTCCCTGGCCTCTTAATTCTTTTCCTTGATCAATTGCAACAATCATGTCATTCATCCTATTTGTTTTAATAATAATTGCACACTTGCCAAAGTCTCGATTTCAGACATTCTAAGCTCTAGCCACCACTCTATTCTTTAAGCCTGTTTCTTCAGGTACCAACAACAACACTTCTTCAACCCTACAATTTCCTCCTGTACTCCAGTACTTAAGCCCTCTTTCAATCCTCTATTGCGTCCTTATCTGTCTTAGATTGCCTGTCTATCATCAAAAGCATTACATTGCAAATACCCTTCACTCCTTTGTTCCTTTCTCCTGTCATTGCCTGTTTAAACCTAACTCAATGCTGCGTCTATGGCTGCATCTAACAGAAAGCTAAAAGTTAGCTTGTTGTCCATGAGCCTCATTTTAAACAGCTAATGATAAGCTTCAACTGAACCTCAGGCAGCATGCCATACTGTTAGATTGTCCTCTTCATTCCACTATTCTACCCTTCAAGAGCATGACTAATTCACATCTTATCCCCCAAAACTGAAATACCCATTCATCTCCTTACTTTTATCTGGTAACTAGTTCTTATTTCTCTAAGAAAACAGAAAAGACAATTAGAGAACTACAACCTTCAATACCACTTTCAATAACCTACTAGCTTTTGCAATCTTGTTTCAGCCCTTGCTCTTGTTACTGTATGAGGTCAGCCCCTACTTGTGCATAAGATCCTATCTCCCTTGCCTATTAAATGACAGCACTTGGGACGTGTTTCCCTCACTAACCTACATTTTTGGCTTGACCACTTCGACTGGATTATTCCCATCATATTAGAAATAGGAAATCATATCCCATCTTATAAAATGTCTTCCATAATTCCCTAATTCACAAACATTAAAAAATATTGGTTTTCACCATCTCATAGTAAAATTCAGTGAAATTTGTTTTCTGCATTTGTGAATCCACTTGCTTTTCTCTTATTCTTTTCTGAACCCACACCAACCAGGTTTTTCTCTACTTCTCTATCAATTTTTTTTTTGTCAAATTAACCACCATATTGCCAAAATGACTGTCTCCATCTTTATCTTCATTGCTATCTCAGCAACATCTGACACACTTAATTATCCCAGTAAACTTAGGTTTATGTCCCAAGACAATTTAGAATATTTTATTTTTCACATTCCAAAGTAAAGTGCTAAACTTCGAACTGAAAAGGATTTGCAAAGAAGGTATTTTTAAAAATGCATATATTTTTTATTCCTTAGCTGACTGCCCACCTTCATCTCAAAAGGAGTTTAAAGAAGACTAGAGATAGGCCATGGGCTAAATAGATAATTTTCCTGAAGGAAACTACAGCACTGCTACAGCATTTTTTCTTCCTAGCCTTGTGAGGGAGGGTTGTTTTCCCTCTCATATAAGACTGGTGTGGAAGAAGTCAACAGCACTTTAAAAGACTAATACACCATGATTAAGTGGGATATATCCTTGGGATGTAAGGATAGTTCCATATACCCAAATCAATAGATGTGATATACTGCATTAACAGAATGAAGGATAGATGCAGAAAAGATGTTTGACAAAACTTAATATCCTTTCACAATAAAAACTCTCAAGAAATTAATATAAAAGGAATATAGTGTATATACATGTGTTTCTTAGTTTTGAGAGAGCCTAGAATCAATGGCATCTCAATAGTAATGAGCACACATATTATCTATATTTTAATTTCTAAATAACATTCTCTAATAAAGAAACCAAAATCTTTGCAGCAGTGATTGTTTCCAGGGTTGTAGCAGGAAAAATACAGGATAAACCTGGAACACCTTGGGGTACAAAATAATGAGAAAATGCAAACAAAAAATAAAGAAAGAAAAAAAAGGATATGGCATGTCAAAAGTAAACAGGAGCTATCTGAAAAAATTCTCAGTGACCAAAGTTGAAAAGGTAGAGCAGCAAAATAAGTAATAAGATTGGATTATAATTCAATGAATAAAATAAATATCTATGTGTCCAAACTGATATAAATATCTGAACAAATAAATGAAAGAGAAAGGAAAGTTTTTCCTAAAATAATTCCAATTAATAAATGGAGAAGGAATAAGGAATTAGAAAACTATTATTAAACCATTACAGCAATAATTGCTACAGATGCCAGGTTTGGTGGCTCAGCCTGTAATCCCGCGACTTTGGGAGGCTGCAGGTGAGTGGATTGCCTGAGGCTGCCGGTTTGAGACTCGCCTGGGCAGGTCTCAGACCTCATCTCTACAATAAATAAAAAAAAAAAATTAGCCAGGCGTGGCGTGGTAGCATGTGCCTGTAGTTCCAGCTACTTGGAAGGCTGAGGCGGAAGGGTCGCTGGAGCCCAGCAGGTTGAGGCTGCGGTGGCCGGGAGCGGCCACTGCACTCTAGTCTGGGCGATAGTGAGACTTCAACTCAAAAACAAAAAACAAATAAACAAAAATAATTGCAACAGACAAGATTCACTATTGATGCTAAACTTAGTGGATAAATTTCAAAAAGAAACACATATTTGCACAGTTCCAAAGTATCTCCCCCAAATAAATAGTAATTGCTAAGGAGACAATTGTAACTTGATGTTGAAGAATCCTGGAAGAAAATACCTTAACTAAACGGGAAAGGCTAACTCAGAAGTAATAAGACATATTACTGCGTAGTACTAAATATTGGATAAGACATCATATCTTTGATGTGATACAATGATAAGGGCATATTATCTGTGTGATGATTGTTCCAATAATGTATATACTCAGCATAATCAAGAGAAAGCTGAGGGGCATTTTACAAAACAACTGATCAGTACTATTCCAAATTCTCAAGGACATGAAAGTTGAAGAAAGTCTGAGGAATGGTCACAGATTGAAAGAGATCAAGAAAGCACGGCGACTAAAAGCAGTGTGGGATCCTGAATTAGATAATGGAACACAGAGAGAATGCTAATGGAAAAAATTGTTAAAAACTAAATAAAGCTGGTAGTTTATTTAGTATGTTAATGTATTAGTTTTGGTAATTTTACTTGTCATAGTTATATAAAATGTTAACATTAGAGGAAGCTGGGGAAAGAACATATGGGAGCTTTCTGAGCTATCTTTACAATGCTTCTGCAAGTCAAAAACTAACGCAAACTAAAATGTTAGAAGAAATAGACAAAAAAACATATTCTAAAATAGGCAAAGGACTGGAGCAGACATTTCTTCAAAGATATATGAATGGCTAATAAGCACATAAACAGAATCAACATCACCGATAATTAGGAAAATGCAAATCAAAACAACAATGAGATACTACCTCACATATATTAGGTGTTAAATGTTAAAAATAATAATAAAAACATATGTTAGTGAGAACATGAAGAAATCAAAACCCTTGTGTGCTATAGGTAGGAATGTTTTATGGTAGGGTTGCTATGAAAAACAGCATAGCAGCTTGTAAAAGTAGAATTACTTTGTGATCTAGCAATTTCACTTCTGCATATATATCCAAAAGAACTGAAAGCAGGGACTTAGAAAGATTCCAGTGTTCTTAGTAGCATTATTCACAATAGCTAAAACCTGGAAGCAACCCATTATTTGCCTATTGACAAATAAATGGATAAACAAAATGTGGTATATACATACAAAGTGATATTATTCAACCTTAAAAAGAAAGGAAATTCTGTGAACAGCATTTTGTCATTCTTATTGTAAAAGACTTTCACTTCTCTGGTTAGGTGGATGCTAAAGTATTTCTTTTTTTGCATGGCTATTGTAAAAGGAATTGTTTGGTACTCCACCTGCTTGTTGCTAGTGAATAGAAATGGAACTGTCTTTTGCACGTTGACTTTGAAACCTGAGATTTTACCAAAGTCATTTATCAATGCTAGAAGGCTTTTAGCTCTGTGGTGTGTTCTAGATATAGAATAATATCATCCACAAAGAGAGACAGCTTAACTTACCTTTTCTATTTGGATACCCCTGATTTCCTTCTCTCATCTGACTGTTCTCACTAGGACTTCTAGTACTATGTTGAATAGGAGGGCTGAGAGTGGACATCCTTGTCTTGTTCCAGTTTTTAGGAGGAATAGTTCCAGTCTCAAGAATAACAAAATCAAATGAGAAAACATCCCATGCTGATGAATTGGAAGAATCAATATTGTCAAGATGTCTATCCTACCCAAGGCAATCTCCAGATTCATTGCAATACCCATCTAATTACCAACACCTTTTTTTCACAGACCTGGAAATTAGAATATAGAAATTCATATGAAAACAGAAAAGGAAGGAGCTTGGAGAAGATGGCAGCAGAGCCAGCAAGATGATATGAGTTCCTATGTGACTGAGTGAGTATATGGACGAATTTGCATGTGTGTCTGCGTGTGACTGTGTGAGTGACTGACTGAGTAGGGACTTGGGAACAAGTGGTTGGGGCTCACCTGGTGAAGTGGCTGGAGCTGCAGCTGCTCTGCTTGGAACCTAATGCTTCCTGGGGCACAGAAGCTGAGCACCACTTTCTAAAATCAACAAAGCCCTTCCCAGGGAGACACTGCCAGGAGGGACTGCTGGCTCCAGGCCCTGCCCCACCACTGCAGCACCAGGCTGGACAGTAAGAACCAAAGAGGGAACACAGCAAGGGAGCTGGAGGCAAAGTTCCACTGAAGAAGATGAAACAGACACCCTGCCGCCATCTTGAAAACTGAGCAAATGAGTGCTGTGGCATGCTCATGATGGAGCAACAGACTCGCTCCCTATGACCAGTGGGTTAACTATTCTGGGGTTGATTGTGACCCAGAGGAGATATTCCAACAGCACAGACTTTGGAGGGACAGGATGAGTGCAGAGTCTCAGGTGCCCCACCCTCTACACTAACTCAGCTGTGAGACAAAGGGTGCAACCAGAAAAGGATGAGGAAGACTCCCTAAGAGCTCAGCAGTGAGTGCTAGGCTGATTCAACCCTCTCCTCCTCAGCAATCCTCTGAACATCAGACCCACACGGGTAGGGCATAACTAAGAGGGATGAACCCAGGTGGAATCCCCCTGATCATATGAGAGTGGGAGGGGAGGACTGATTCCCCACCCACCCCTACCTCGTCTGTCTCCCCCATGGGCCACACACTGGGAAAATTGTGAAAGAACTCGCAGTCCTGCAGGATATGGCAGGCAGGTTTACCTGTGAGCAGCTGAGGAGAATAATTACAGAACCTGCCACAAGAGGGCGCATAGTTCCCAGAATTTTTTTTTTTTATTCGTTTTGTTGTTGCTTTGTTGTCTGTGTGTATGTATGTGATTGCTTAAGTGTTCATCATTCGGTTTTTCTTTTTTGTTTTTCACTTATTTTTGTTTAGTGTGTGTGTGTGTGTGAATCTGTGGTAGGGGGGTGGATTTGCCTTCTCCATTTTCCTTTTTCCTTCCTTCCTTGTTCATTTTTTGTTTTGTGTGTGTGTGTGTGTGTGTGTGTGTGTGCGCATGTGTGTGTGTGCGTGTGTGTGTGTGTGTGTGTGTGTGTGTGACAGAGTGTTTGAGTGTTCATATTTGGTTTATCTTTTTTGTTCTTCCTTTGTTTTGGTTTTGTGTGTTTGCATGTGTGTGTGAGGGTTTGATTTACATTCCCCTTTTTCTCTTAGTTTTTCTTCTACTTTCATTTTGTGTGTGTATGTGTTCAGTTGTTCTGGGGTTTTTTGTGATTTTTTAATCTGTTTCTTTAGAGGTTTTTTGTCTTTTTTTGTCTTTTACTCTTGTTTTTGTAATTGTTTTTCTGTTTTTAAAAAATTTCTTATTTTTGTTTGTTTTATTGCATTCTACTTTTTGCTGTTCTTCTCATTGCTGTTACTTCATCTTGGACTCAAGGGTAGACACTCATACCCATTGCATCATAATATAGGGTGATGGTGGGGAATGGGTCTCAGTGAGTCCATATTCGTCATTGAACATTGTGATTTGCAAGTAGTTCCTGAATCCTAGTTCCCCATTCTCCACCTTATTCAACTCTCAAAACTACAAGAGACAGCAAAGTTTCCCACCCTCATCCCTGTTTCAAAATAGAATAAATTCAGAGGCTCTGATCAGGGAAGAATAGAGAACTGAGCAAAAACAGACGTGAAAGCCCCTCCCACTACCACTGAATAATGGAATTAAATAGAAAAGAAAGACACCTGCTACAAATGATGAAAAATCAATGGAAGAACACAGGTAATTCCCAGCTTAACAAAGAAACAATGCCTGACAAATCAGATCTCAGAGACCAAACAGTGGAAATCACCAATGAGTGGTGGCCCTAGAATACAATAGGGATTAGGGAATGGATAGAGTGAATAAGACTTAAGAAAGACACGATGCAACACTGAAGGAACTTGCAACAGATTTTGGCCATAAAAAACTTCATCCAGGAAATAAATAACAAGCACAAAAAGCATAATCAACCAAGAAGAAAGAATCTCAGAGCTTGAAGAACAAAACATGAAAATAATTGATCAGTGAAAAACATAGAAAGAAAACTCAGAAAAAAAGAACAAAGATTCCAAGAGATGTGTGTTTACATCAAGAGACTGAACTTATATCTCACTGGTATCCTAGAAGCAGAAAGGGAAATGGAGAACACCTAGGAACAAGTATTCTGAGAGGTTATCCAAGAAAACTTTCCCCATTTCACCAGAGATATGACCATGCAAACACAAGATATTCAGAGAACCCCCACAAGATATCAAATAAGAAGACCAACTCCTAGATATGCAGTAACACCTACACAAAGCAGGTATTAAAGAAAAAATTCTAAAGGCAGAGAGAAAGGTAAGACTACCTACCAAGAAAGACCAAACAGATTAACAGCAGACTTATCAGCAGAAACACTATAAGCTAGAAGGGACTAGAGTCCAATTTTCAAAATCCTCAAAGGTAAACAATTTCAACCAAGAATTTCCTACCCAGCTGAACTCAGTTTCATCAGTGATGGAGAACTAAAATCCTTCTCAGACATCTAATGCTTAAAAGATTATGCTGCTTACAGACCAGCTCTACAGGAGACATTCAAGAAGGTTTTAAGCACAGAAGAAAAGAAAAAATAATCATGTACCTCCCAAGAATGTAGGAAAACATAGAATCAACACAGCATACATCATGACTGCAAAATTGAAAACACACACATGTATCAACCCAAAAGTTAAAACAAAACAGTCTTAAAAGAGACTCATGACAGGGATAGACTCTCACATTGCAATAATCAGCCTGATCATCAATGGACTAAATGCACCACTGAAAAGACATAGAATGGCAAACTGGATAAAAAACCATGACCCAACAATATACTGCCTCCAAGAAACACATTTCACTACACAGGACACCCACAGACTTAAAGTTAGACAATGGAAAATAAACTTTCAGGCAAACATAAAGCAAAAAAGGCGGGAGTTGTGATTTTAATATCAGTCAAAACAACCTTTAAGCTATTAAAAAATTTTAAAAGATTCAGAAGAGTACTATATAATAAGAAAAGATTTGATCCATCAATAAGAAATATTCATCTTCTTCTGGCAAGATGGTAAAGGAGCAGGTTGATCTGTAAGACTCTCTGGGAAAGGGAGTGACCATAGGGACCGCTTGCTCTCCCCTGGTGCCTCCTGCCCCCACCACTGCTAGCCTGCTTTTTGGCCAGTTGCACAGATCTGAGGGCTGGCAGAAAACGATCCTAAACACAGCTCTGTTTGCCCCTTCAGCCACCACTGCCACTGCTGCCACTAGCCACATCGGTTCCACATACTGCACTGCTGGCTCAGCCAACGCCACTGCTGCTCCCTCCCAAAGTCACTGCCCTACCTGGATTGGCTTGAGATTCCTGGCCTTGGAGTTCTTTTCACACACTGTACTGCTGAAGAGGCTGCTACTGCATGGCTTCTTCCTGTGGCTTCTCCCTCCCCTTGCCCAAGGCAGCCCCCAATTCCTGGTCCAGGGAGCTCCAGGTCTACATACCTCCTACACAGCTCCACCCAGTACAAGCCACCCACTGCCACATGGACCTGCAGCTCCTGGCTGTCCCACACTCCACCTCCCCCAGTTTAACCCAGCAGGTGGGTTGGATAACAGCTATCCCTGAGCCCACACAGAGACTGCATTGACCCACCCAGTATGCTAGTTCTGCCTAGTTCTGCCTGCCTCCAGCTTGAGATCCAAGGTAATAAAATCAAACTGGGAAAAACTGAAACCCCTCCCCCCTGCTAGAATGGACACAGGCCAGATTTGAATGACAGACTCCTCAGGCAGCAAGCTGACTGAGCTTAGATCTGATCAAACCTCCCCCACAGCAGACCTTGGGGCATCAGATCCTAGCAGTGAATAACCCTATCAGCCTGCAATGAAAACTACCAATCAGAGCTAAAAGGACACTGAACATAGAGGAATGATCTAAGAGGAGGCTTGGCTCCCTTGTTTTTATTTTTTCTATTTGTATTGTTTGTATGTTTGTTTTACTTATCCTTTTTCTTTTTTCCTCTCTTCTTATTGCTGTTGATAGTGTTTTTGTACAAGGTTTGCCTCTGCTAGTTTACTGATTTTTTTTTTTTGTCCTTTGAACTTGATGCTTATGTAAAGGAACAGAATCAATAAAGAGGTTGATTGGCTTGTGGGTCTGCATGATTATCTGCATGCTTTAGGTTTTGTTTTTGTTTTTTTTTTTACTCTTTTCTGTCTTTTGTGTTTCTTTTCGTTTATTTGTTGGTACGTTTGTCTGTTTTTCCCTCTTACTCTTCTCACTCTCCACCTTCCTCTTCCTCCCCTCCCCTGTTCCATACCTTTCCTTTTTCTTACCACATTTTGCTTTCAGGGAGTAAACCTATTCCCCCATTGCATGGACAGATTGCAAGGCAGTGGGAAGTAGGTTCCAGGGTATTCATACACCTGTGGGTGGATACTATGATCTGTAGATAGATTTTGAATCACAGCTTCCCCCACAATTCAATTTCAAAACTGTAAAAAAAAAAAAAAAAGGACAATCCTCAACCTGCAGTCAAGGCTTCAGAAGTAAACAAAGCTAGAGGATTCACACAAGGAAGAATAGGAGATCAAGTAAACAGAAGTAAAAGCAACCCTGCCACCCCTGAACAACAAAATTAAAGACGAGAGGGGGAGAAAAGGAAAAAGTGGGGAGGAAAATCTACACAAATGAAGAAAAACCAAAAGAAAAAAGTAGGTCTTCCACAGAACCCTGGGAAACAAGACACTGAGAAAACAGACTTGGGAGCACAAACAATGAAGAGCCCCCAGAATGACTGGTCACATACTACAAACCCAGAAATCAAGACACTAATAGAAAGAATGAAAATAATTGAGGAGTGACAAGAGAAAAATAGGAAGGAGTTGATAACGGAGAGAACAGCAGTAAAGAATACTGTGATAGAAATAAATAGCAAACTAATAAACATGGAAAGCAGAATTAACCAAGCAGAAGAAAGAATCTCAGAGCTTGAGAACAAAATATAGAACTAGCCCAAACTGTCCAAACTATAGAAAAGAAGCTTAAAAAGACAGAACAAAACCTTCAAGAGATGAGCAATTACTTCAAGAGACCAAATGTAAGAGTAGTAGGACTTCCTGAGGCAGTAAAAGAGTCAGAAACAACCATGGAACAAACATTCCATGAAATTATTTAAGAAAACTTCCCAAACCTCATCAGTGACATGAGAATTCAAATACAAGAGATTCAGAGAACCCCTGCAAGACAACAAATGAAGACCAACTCCCAGACACATAATAATTCACTTAAACAAAGTATGTAAAAGAAAAAATCCTAAAAGCAGAAAGAGAAAAAGGTCAGACTACCTACTGGGGAAGACCAATTAGAATAGCAATAGATTTATCAACAGAAACCCTTTGGCTAGGAGAGCCTGGAGCCCAATCTTCAAAGTCCTCAAAGATAATCAATTTCAACCAAAAATAACCTACCAGCTAAACTAAGCTTCATCAGTGAGGGAGAATTAAAATCTGACAAAGACCTAACATCAAGGATCTACAAGGAACTCAAATGTGCTGAAAAGAAAAGAAAAACAGATAGCCCCATTACAAAGTGGGCAAAAGATATAAATAGACACTTCTCAAAAGAAGACATACAAGCAGCCAACAGACACATTAAAAATGTTCAGCCTCACTAATCATCAAGTAGATGCAAATTAAAATGACGCTGAGATAACACCTAACTCCAGTCAGAATGGCCATCATCAATAACTCAAAAAATAACAGATGCTGGAGAAGATGTGGTGAAAAGGGAACACTTCTACACTGTTGGTGGGAATGTAAACTAGTATAGCCTCTGTGGAAATCAGTGTGGTGAATCCTAAAACTCCTAAAAATTGACCTTCCATATAACCCCACAATCCCCCTACTGGGAGTATACCCAGAAGAACTCAGGTCACTCTACAAAAAAGAAACTTGCACATGTATGTTTATTACAGTATTGTTCACAATAACAGGAACATGGAACCAACTGTGCTGCCCATCAAAAGAGAATTGGATTTAAAAAAACGCAGGAGACACCCTTATGGAAATTTGAAGGGCAACCAATTCCTGCTCAAAAGCACATGCCATAAGAGATAAGAAAAAGAAGTGGGACCTCATCAAACTGAAAAGCTTTTGCAAAGCAAAAGAAACCATCAGGAGAGCAAGGAAACAGCCCACAGAATGGGAAACGATATTTGCCAACTATATATCCGATAAAAGCCTAACATCCAGGATCTACAAGGAACTCAAATGTACCAACAAACAAACAAACAAAACAGTGGACAAACAAAACAAACTATAAAAAAGTGGACAAAAGGTATGAATGGACATGTCTCAAAAGAAGACATATGAGCAGGCAACAGACACATGAAAAAATGCTCAGCCTCAGTAATCATCAGAGAAATGCAATCAAAACCACACTGAGATGCCACCTAATTCCTGTCAGAATGACCATCATTAATAACTCAAAAAACAACGGATGCTAGAGAGGATGTGAAGAAAAGGGAATGCTTCTACACTGTTGGTGGTTGTGTAAATTAGTACAACATGGAAAACAGCATGACAATTTCTAAAAGATCTAAAATTCGACCTTCCATATGACCCAGCAATTCCCCTTCTGGGAATATACCTGGAAGAACTCAAATCATTCTACACAAAGGATACCTGAGCATGCATGTCTACTACAGCACTGTTCACAAAAACAAAAAAATTAAACCATCCACGCTGCCCATTGTAAGATAAGTGGATAAAAAATAATGTGGTACATATACATGATGGAATATTACGTAGCCAAAATCAAGGACAAAATTATGGACTTCACAGCATCTTCAGTGGATTTAGAGTCAGTCATACCCAGTGATCTATCATAGAACAAATAATGGAGTACCATATGTTCTCACTCATAAGTGGATCCTGAACATTTATCATAATACCACAAAAAAGAGATTGACAGTAGTGGGACACTGCTAGGGGAAGAAGGTGCGGGCATATAACATCAATAAGAGTTCCTGATCCCAAACCAGGCAAAGTGAAGATTAATGTAGGCCCCAAATTCAACTGCACGATGACCATTTATGTATCTAATCTTGAATTATACCTCACAACTGTAAAATAAAATAAAATAAAATTTTTAAAAATAGTCAATCAAGGTGATAGACACCCTAAATACCCTGAGTTTTTCATTACACATTCTATGCATATAACACAATATCACATGCCACATAAATTATACAAATATTATATAGAAATAAAAAATAGTTAGGCTCCTTCTAAAATGAAGAAAAAGAAAACAAGAGATAGCACAAATAGTCAAAACAATCCTCAGCAAAAGGAACAAAGTAGGAGGTATCACACTTTCAGACTTTACACGTTATTACAAAGCTGCAGTAAACAAGACAGCATTGTATTGGGACAGAAATAGGCATATAGACCAATGGAACAGGACAAAGATTTAGGAAGTAAAAACACAGTCTCTCAACCAACTTATCTTTGACAAAGTTACCAATCACAATCTTTGGAGAAAGGAGACCATATTTAACAAATGGTGCCAGGAAAATTGGCTAATCATATGCAGAAGAATAAAACTAGACTCCTTCTATCGCTATACACAAATATTAACTCAAAATGGATCAAGGACATACATGTTAAACCTCAAACTGTAAGAATCCAAGAAGAAAATGTAGGAAACACCCTTCTGGAAATTAGAGTAGGCAATGAATTCATGATCAAGCCCCCAAAAGTGAATGCTACAAAAACTAAGATAGACAGGTAAGTGGGACCTCATCAAGCTGAAAAACTTTTGCCCAGCAAAAGAAACTATAAAGAAAGTAAAGAGACAACCCAAAGGATGGGAAAAAATATTTGAAAATTATGCATCTGACAAAGGTCTAACACCCAGGATCTACAAGGAGATCAAATGAAGTGAAATAAAAAATAAAAACTAACAGCCCCATTTAAAAAGTGGGCAAAAACCATGAACAAACACTTCTCTAAAGATGACATGAAAGCAGCCAACAGACACATGAAAAACATGCTCAGCCTCAGTAATCATTAGAGAAATGCAAATCAAAAGTACAGTGAGATACCACATAACCCCAGTAAGAATGGCTGTCATTAATGAGTCCAAAAACAACAGGTGCTGGCATGAGTGCAGAAAAGAAAAAAGGAAATGCTTCTACACTGTTAGTGGGTGTGCAAGTTGGCTCAACTTCTATGGAAAGCATGTGGTGAGTTCTAAAAGAATTAAAATTGATCTTTCATATGATCCAGCAATCCATCACTTGAGAATAAATCCAAAGGAACATAAATTGCTCTACCAAAAAGATACCTGCATAAACCTGTTTGTTGCTACACTATTCACAATAGAAAAACCATAAAACCAACCCTGCTGCCCATCAAAAGTGAACTGGATAAAGAAAATATGATGCATATGCATGATGGAATATTATGTAGTCATAAAGAAGAACAAAATCATGGCCTTCACAGCAACTTGAATGCAGTTGGAGACCATCATAGTAAGTGAACTACTACAGAGACAAAGAACTGAATACTGCATGCTCTCATTTATAAGTGGGCCCTGATCACTAGATCATTAGCACAAAGGTGGGATCGGCAGTTGCTAAGCACTGCTAGGGGAGGGAGGGAGAGAAAGATGGAGGAGGGGGTGGGTACGTGACATCACAAAGCATACCTGGTCCACTACCAAGGAGAGTGAGGGCCACTTATGTAGTAAATCCTCACTTGTACCCCACAACTCTATAATAAAGACATACATTGAAAAAAAGAAAGGAAATTCTGATGTATGCTACGACAAAGATGAACCTGAAAGACAGTATATAAGGTGAAATAAATGAGTCACAAAAAAGACAAACATGATTCCACTCATATGAGGTGCCTGGAGAAGTCAAAACCATAAATGCAAAAAAAAAGATTCATAGTTGCCAGGATCTTGGGGAAGGGAAATTATGACATACTGTTTAACTGATACAGAATCATCTCTACCATAAATCAAAAAATTAGCCAGGTGTGGTAGCCCGCGACTGTAATTCCAGCTACTCGGAAGGCTGAGGCGGAAGGATCGCCGGAGCCCAGCAGGTCGAGGCTGCTGTGGCCGGGAGCGGCTACTGCACTCCAGTCTGGGCGACAGAGTGATGCTCCAACTCAAAAAAAAAAAAGAAAAAGAAAAAGCATTTGATAAAAATCTAACCTCCCTTCATGATAAAAACCTTCAACTACCTAAGCATCAAAGAAACATTACCCAAAATCATCAGAATTATCTATGACAAAGCCACAGTCAACATCATACTTCATGGGCAGAAGCAGTAAGTATTCCCCTTAAGAACAGGAATAAGACAAGGATGCCTACTTACTCTTACCACCCCTATTCAACACAATACTGAAAGTTCTAGCCAGAGCAATTGAATGAGCGAAAGCAATAAAAGGCATCAAAGTAGGTAAAGAGAAAGTTCAATGATCTCTTTTTGCAGATGATATAATTCCATATCTAGAGGACCCTAAAAAGTTCACCAAAAGACTCCTAGCACTCATAAACAATTTCAGTAAAGTCTCAGGATAAAAAATCAACCCTCAAAAGTCAGTGGCATTACTATACACCAACACCATTGAAGCTGATAACCAAATCAGGAATACAACCCCATTTACAATAGCCACGAAAAACAAAAACAAATACCTCAGAATACATCTAACCAAAGAAGTGAAAGACCTCTACAATGAGAACTACAAAATGAGGCTGAAATAAATCAAAGACAAGACAATCAAATGGAAGAACATTCCATGCTGATGGATTGGAAGAATCAGTGTAATCTAGATGTTCATATTACTTAAGGCAATATATAGCACAATCCATATCAAATTAAATTTTTCACAGATCTAGAAAAAATAATACTTGAATTCATATAGAAGCAAAAAAGAGCCTGAATAACCAAAGAAATCCTAAACAACAACAACAAAAAACAAAGCTGGAGGCATCATATTATCAGACTTCAAACTTTACTCCAGGTGACAGTAACCAAAACAACATGGCACCTAAGAAAAAGGGAGGGGGGAGACACATAGATCAATGGAACAGAATTGAGAATCTAGAAGTAAAGCTGATGGCATACAACCATCTCATCTTAGACAAAGCTGACAAAAACAAACTCTGAGGAATAGACATCCTATTTAGCAAGTGGCGCTGGGAACACTGGCTAAACATATGCAGAAGGATAAAGCTGGATCTTTTCCCCTTACCATATGCTAATTAACTCAAGGTGTGTTAATGCCTTAAATGTAAGACCTCAATCTATAAAAAAGAAGGCATAGGAAACACTTTTCTGGATATCAGCCTAGGCAATAAATTCATGACCAAGACCTAAAAGCAAAAAAGTGTCCACATAGCAAAAGAAACCATCAATTGATTTAACAGACAACCTAAGGAATGGGAGAAAAATATTTGCAAACTATGCATATGCATATGACAAAGGTCTAGTATTCAGAATCTACAAAGAACTCAAATAAATTAACTGGAAAAACCTAATAACCCCAATTAAAACGTAGGCAAAGGACATGAACAGACACCTTTAAAAGGAAGATATACAAACAGTCAGCAGATCAGTATCACTAATCATCAAAGAAATGCAAGCCAAAACCACAGTGAGATATTATCTCACACCAGTCAGGATGGTTTTTATTTAAAATCAAAACACAATAGATGCTGGAGAGAATGCAGAGAAAAGGGAACACTACTACACTGTTGGTGGAAATGCAAGCTAGTTAAACCCCTGTGGGAAGCAGTTTGGGGATTTATCAAAGAACTAAAAATAAATATACTACTCAACCCATTTATCTCAAATCACTCTATTAAAAAGACACCTACACATGCATGTTTATCACAGCATTATCCACAATAGCAAAAACTTGAAACCAACCTAAGTGTTCATCAGTGGTGGAATTGATAAGGTAAATATGGTATGTATACATTATGGAATACTGCACAGCCATTAAAAGAGCAAAATCATGTCCCTTGCTGCTACATGGATGCAGCTAGAGACCATCATCCTCAGGGAATTACCACAGAAACAGAAAACTGAACACTATATGTTCTCCCTAATAAACGGGAGCTAAACACCGTTCACAAGTGTGCAGGAAAATCCTAAATGGGAAAGGAAGGAGACGGGTAAAGGTTGAAAACTACCCACTGGGTGTCATGTCCACCACCTGGATGATGGGCTTAAATAGAAGCCCAAACCTCATAATATTTCTGTGTAACAAATCTGCACATGTAACCCCTGAATCAAAATAAAAAATAAAAACATACAAAAAACAATCACAAAAGATGGTAAATTTTATGTTACGCATACTTTACTACAACAAAATTTGGGGAAAAAACTGTTAGGGTGGAATCAACAGGATGAAGGGGAGATACTTGTTAGATTACATGATGTTTAGGAGTTTAATCTAGTAACTTTTATAAAAAGTTTATATGACTATTCATCTTATGACTTTGGTTTTGAAAATTTGACAGGGTACCTATAGTAACAAAATTATGTATATTTTATCCAGGATGTATATGAATATACACATATAACTAAAATTTAAATTTTATGAAACAAAACTTACCCTTAATGCTACTACACAATCTTTTATATTCTGTTCCTTTCTGCCCCCTTCCTTTCTCCTTTCCTTCCTTCCAGTGCTGGTTATGACCCAATAAAGATATTTTATGATCTACTAAAAGACTTACAAAAAATCACCCATATATCCCTATCCAAAATTTTCAAAACAAAATTTGAATCGTCCTGAGTTCAGATAAGCGTGTTAACTCTTAATCAAATTTTTGTTTTTTCAAAACCCTATAACCAGACTTGAGCATCAGTCACCACAATTTTTTATCACAGGTACTTTAGAGTAGTGCTCTGCTTCAATAATAATTACCCCATCAGAAAGCCTCAATTTATAAAGCATTTAGTTACTTAGTGCTCATGACGTAAATGTCACAGTTCAAGTACTTGATGGAGAAAAATATTAAATGAAGTGCACTTGTTTTGAAGATAATTTCATTTAACATCTCCAAAGCAGAGCATAATTAAGTTACTCTGTCATACAAAATGATGAAGGCTTTAAATAAGTAACAGCTGGTTACCCCAATGATGGAGCCACTGCAGGGCAGCCCTTGGCAAGGACAGCTGTGCAAACTCAGCCCACACAGTATGCTAATAGACTTACATTATGACTAAGAAAACAGCTGAAATGGAATGACACCTCGAAAAGTAAACAATCAAGTCTGTGGAGCCCTTGGCATGCATTTCAATCGCATTAATATGTGGAAATATTAATAATAAGTGCTTATCTATCATTCCTATAGTCAAATGTATTTCTTGCATTCAGATGAATTTAAAGTTAGTCACTGCAGGGCAATGAGCACATTTGTAAGACAGTGCCTTCATTTTCAAATGTAAATGCCATTTTTAATCCAGACAAGAAATTAAATTCAATTTATTCATCACTTTAATATGAGCATAGTGATTATTTTTTAAAAAGTAATGTTAAACCTTTATTACCTATTTTTTGTTTCCTTATAAACCTCTTGCATAGATTTTCATAAAATCAGATTTTCTACAACAGTCTCAACATGTGACAAACAAATGTGCTATGAACAATATTAAATAATTGACTCCACTTTTGAAAAGCTGAGTAGGGTTATATTTGCAAGGATGTATTGCTAAACGTTTTTGTCACAACTTTTTACTGTCATTCGATCAGCATGTCAACAGGAGAAAAAAGGGAGTTTGACTTATGTATTTGTTTTATCTATTTGCTTATTAGAATTTTTTAAGCCATGCTGTCGACTCTTTTTTTCAAGGTAGTCACCAGACTAACCCTTCTAACTAGTATTTTTATTGTATGATGTATTAAGCAAGAATTTATTATTATTTATTGTGCACGCATTATTAAGTAAGCAAATTAAAATAAAACATTTTAAAGAGAAGGTCCCTGTTAGGCACAAGGTCTCTGTTCTCAAGAAACTTATTAACTACTAGAGAAAATGGATCCAGGTATAAAAAATATCATAATAATATGCTGTATCACATGACCCAGATTGGGAGTTCAGCTACAGTTTCCCAACGGAAATGTGTCCAATCCAGGTTTTGATCAATAAATCAGATGATGGGCAATAAATAAAAAAATAAGTAGCATGAAAGTTTTTCCAGACAAAACAAACAGCACAGGCTAAGGCAAGAGGACACAGACTGGCATAGTAGGGAGTGTTCCCAGTCCTCATAAGTAATTGCATTATGAGTAGTGTCTGGAGACACTGAAAGATCTTGGTAGAGGCCTTCATATGAAGCATTAAAGGATGTTAAAGAGCTTGGTCCTTGAGGGGATTTAAACAGGAATTAAAAACAGACTTTTCTATTGTAGTATAAAGGCTGAATGTAAGGGAAACAAAATTGAACTCAAAAATCTTCAGTGGTTGCTCTTCTGCCAAATTAGCAGTTGTCAACCTTTTTGGCCTGAAATCAAAAATAAAAATCCTGAGCCCGCGGGTTCGAGACCCACCTGGGCAACGTGGTGAAACCTCATCTCTACAATAAAATAAAAAATTAACTGAGCTACTTGGAAGGCTGAGGCGGAAGGATCACCGGAGCCCAGCAGGTCAAGGCTGTGGTGGCCGGGAGTGGCCACTGCACTCCAGTCTGGGTGACAGAGTGAGACTCCAACTCAAAAAAATAAAATAAAATAAAATAAAAATCCTAAGGTCCCCAGCTGACTGAACAGATACTCTCTTAGCCGAGGGAAACTTAGTGAAACCTTAAAAAGCTAAGTTTTAACTGGGCTTGGAAGCCTGAGGTGGAAGGATCACCAGAGCCCAGCAGGTCGACGCTGGGGTGGCTGTGAGTGTGGCACTGCCCTCCAGCCTGGGTGACAGGGTGAGACGCCAACTCAAAAAAAAAAAAAGAAAAAAGTAAGTTTCCAGCCATGATGGTACAGAAGGTTGGACCTTCTTCACTATACCTTCTCACTGTTGCAGTTTAGACACAACTGATCAGCATTAATGTTAAAATAGAGATCATAAGACTATTAGAATGAACTCAACTTTTTGTAACAAGAGGATACCAGATTGTAAACAAGGACTAAGGCCATGCCAGGCAAGGGTTAAGTCATCAACCCTACATTTAAATAATAAACTATGTTCTGACTGCCACAAGGTTTTTCTTCTTTTTTGGTAGTTAAACAAGTACTGGCCTTAAGAAAAGCAATATTGAAACAACTGTAGCTTATCCACCACCAGATGCTAACTATCTGATTCCATCCTAGCAGTTATTCCACCAGTCAACTATAGCTTTGATTGAACAAGAGGCTGATTATAGTAACTTTCTTCTGAGAAGACCACTGACCAGGCGCTGGTTCTGGCCAGTTTATAGAAGTTGTGCACTTAAGTGCCTTTGTGTCCCTGCTTCACCTTTTGACAAATGGGACCTGATTGCAACACATTTAAATGTGAAGCCTCCACCCCAAAATGAACATGGGACCCATGTAATAGAGATGTTTTTTTTATACACATGAGTCAGGATCCTTTATGAATATTCACAGATCCTCCTACTACTTGTAGAATATGTATGTTTAGCCAGTCCATTCAGCATAAATCCCTGCTTCACCCTCCCCTCTCTTGAAGTGCCTACTTCTGGCTTTGGTTGCAGGCTGTTACCCATTGTAAGAAAGTATCTCTTCCAAATTTATAGATCTCTCTTTTTTTAACAGTTAACAGGCCTCCAGATTCCTTTACAATCTTACAAATTATTGAGGATACCTCAGTGCTTTAATCTTATATGGGTTATGTCTGTTGATATTTACCATATTTGAAATTAAAACTGATAAATTTTTTTTAAATTTACTTATGGATTTATTTTAAATAATAATAGAAAGTCCATTATATAACTAACAAATTACACATTTTATTAAAAATGAAATCAATTCTGGTCATGACCCAATAAAAAGATTTTAATGATCTACTACTGAAGGGCTTACAAATTCCACTAATGTGTCCCTGTCTGTGATTTGAAAGACAAGTTTGACGGGTCCAGAGTGTAGATAACTATAACATGTTAGCTATTAATCAAATTTTTATATTTCCAAACCCTTATAACCAGATTTGATCTTCAGTCACCCAAATTTTTATCACAGGTACTTTACAGTAGTGCTGCTTCACTAATAATTACCCTATAAGAAGGGCTCAAAATATAAAGCATTTAGTTATTTTATCCTCATACATAGAGCTTTTTACAAAGCTCTGTTGTTATTGAGGGATAGCTTTTTTAAAAATATTTTTTGCAAATATCTTGAATTTCTGGCTTGATGGAAGACAACTAGATTCTATTTTCTTCCAGATTAAATCTATAAATTGTTTTGGCTAAAGTACAGAATGAGAACCCAGCCTCACACAGTATTATGATTGGACAATAGAGAGGTATTTTAAGTTTATTTTTTTATTTTTATTTATTTATTTATTTTTAAGAAATGGGGTTTCACTATGTTGCCCAGGATAGAGTCAAACTCTTGGTCTCAAGTGATCCTCCTACCTCGGCCTCTCAAATAGCTGGGGACTCAGGCATGTGCCACTGCATCCACCCTGAAGTAGTAGTTTACAAATTTATTCTGATAATTATAGGTATTCTTTTTTGATGCCACCCTATGACTGTGGTAGTTTCTAAAAGTTTAATAGTGTAGAATCCAGAGCATTATCAGTGACCTTTCCATATACTATTACATTAAAATGCATTGGTCAATTTTGCACTTTGAGTGGATCTTTCATCTATGCATTTGTGTACTCATAATGATTTTCTAATATCTTGCATTTATCATTTGGTAAATATCAGATCACTGAGCTACATGAGGCTTTAATTTTGACACATTTAGTTAATATCATCACTGACCTCATCAGAAGAATCTTTAAGAACTGAAATGCTATCAAGCTTGTGGTGATGGAATAAGTTCTCCAAAATTCCACTTTTTTACTTGAAAGCTCAGATTATATCACTGGCAACAAATACCATCAGTTGTTTTCCTCAAAGTAACAAGCTTACTTCCTTAATTTTCAAGGAAATATCTGCCATATATCCAAGTTTGAATAACCATAATTTATCTGTCAGTTATTCCCTCGGGTGAAAATGGCATTCCATGAAGAAGAGTAACTAAATCAGCTTACAACTCAACATTGTAAGAGCTTTTCCTTGAAGCAAACATCATACTTGGAAGTGCTTCTTTTTTATCATGTACCTGGTAGACTGAGATGTAATGAAATTATTACAACTGCTTTGTTAATAAACCTCAACTAGAACTAGGTTTTTTTGAAAACTAAATGTGCACAGTGGTGAAAAACACAATGACTAATAACAAAATCTTGGTGTCAGTGACTAATTTGATGTTAACATACTGGCAATTTTTTTTTTACCAGTACTTTTGTATCAATAAGTATAAGTGTCAACTTAGTAAAAAACACAAATGACAGCTTAGTATTATTATGATACATTGTTCAGTATATTACACAGTACCTTAAAATGTCTTTGGGTATCCTGGATGTCCTCAGGCCACACATGGAAAAATGTCATGCTGAAAATCTCAAATCTAAATTCCTAGGACTAATATCCTTCCCTAATCTGGTTTCACTCTACTGATAGTCTTGAATTAAATTTATTTTCTCACTTTTGAAAACATGCCCTTTTCCCTCTCATGTTCTAATTTCATGTCTTTCCCATTCTTCACAATATATAAACCTTGCAATCTTTCAGGATGCAGCTCAGTCCTTATGCATTCCACACATCTGAGCTATTTTCTATATTGTTGAGTAGGCACCTAATTATATGTGATTTATGGTTTTTCTTTGAGAATTAGAATTTTCTCCCGAACTCCATAGTTTGTCAGATCTCCATAGGTAATGGAGGGCCCAAATAAAACTGTCTTACAGTTCTTCTGACTTCACTATAGAATTCTGCACAGAGTTAAGCATGTAACAATAATGATGATTTATTTCATTTCATGTTTCTTAATAATTTTTAGAGTAGGTCACATATACACATGTGCCTCTATTTATGCAAATTTAAAGAAAACATTTCAATATCATAAATTAGTCTGTAATGTCTTCTACTTTTAGTAATCTATATATCTCAAATATGTACTTAATTTAATATCAAATTCAATATATAAAGCAATATACACTTTAAAGCATACAAATATTAGGATAATGCAGCTATGTATACCAGAAAGACTACTGGACTGCCAGATAGGAAATCTAAATTTAAGTCTCCACACAGTAAGGACTTAGAGCAACTGCCAAACTTATTTGGGTCCTAGTGTCTATAACAGTAAAATGATTACCCCTGCTCTCCTGCTCTAATATTTAAATCACAAGTTTTATAAGTCTGGGGGTGTATGGGGAAAGAAAGTAATAATCAAATGTAATATTGTATTATAACTATTACCCTGAGACTTGCACATTAATTGCAAACCAGTATCAGGTATAATAATGATTATATGCACAACATGATTATATGCATAATTGTGTGTCCTTAAAAGGATTTAAGACACACAATTGAGACACCTTTGATAATTCATTTGAAATAGTTGGAGGTACACAATACTTCATATAGAGAATAATTTGAATATTGCTAAATTAATATATATGCATACATTTTATACATAGCCCATGCAAAGCAAAGAGGTTGTATGACCCTGTATTAGCAGTCTAACCCTGAAAGCCTTAAAGAATAACAAGACTTGGAAGAGGTGATATAGATTTATACAGAACACCAAGCAGACAGAAAGTTATCATAAAAATGCTTAGGCTTCTCTTTCTCCCTTCAAAATTTTATCCTCATCCACTGCAACCCTCATCATTCCAAAAGTTACCTGTGATGGTTAATTTAATGTGTCAGTTGGATTAGGCTAAGGGATACCCAGATAGCTGGTAAAACATTATCTCTTGGGATGTCTGCTAGCTTGTCTCCCGAAGAAAGTAGGGTTTGAATCAGTAAACAGAATACAGAAGATCTGGTCTCACCATGTGGGTGGGCATCATTCAATTCACTGAGAGCCCAAATAAAACAAAAAGACAGAGGAAGGACAAATTCTCTGTCTCTGTCTGTCTTTCTTTCTGTCTTTCTTTCTATGTCTCTCTCTCTCTCTCTCTCTCTCTCTCTCTCTCTCTCTGTCTCCCCTCTTGTTCTCCCTCTTCTTGATCTAGGACATCAATTATCTCCTGCCCTCATACATCAGAGTACCTGGTTCTCAGGTCTTCAAACTCGGGAGTTATACTAGTGCCCATCTCCCACACTCCCTGTGTTTCTCAGACCCTCAGTCTCAGACAGGGAATGATGTTACTAGACATTAACTTTCTTGGTTCTCCAGTTTGCAGACAGCAGATGATGGGGCTTATCAGTCTCTATACTTGCATGGGTCAATTTCCATAATAAAAATCATCTCTCTCTCTATCTCTTACTAGTTTTATTTCTGTGAAGAATTATGACTGATATATTACAGTTACCAGCATGCAGTGTCCTGTTTATTATTTCTCCTTCTATTATTCATTAATGTTCATTAATGTGACCACCCTCTTCACTTCAGCCTTTCCCCCCATGCTGACAGCTATTCTCTTGAACACTGTAGAATAGTCTGCTGGATTTTCCATTTTGCATAATATATCTCGAAGCCTTAGCACTGGAAAGACAAGCCTTAGAGAGTTTTGGCAATCAGTAATCACAGCATCTTGATCAAAAAAAGAGTTTAATAAGCATGTGACTTGTGACTTCAAATGAAATCAGAAGAAATAAGTTCTTACAGAGCAGGAACTATGCCGGTAGACAAATGTTCTGACCTCCTGGTATTCAGATGGTTAAATAGAGGAGGTGGTCTATACTTCTTCAGTGGTACAGTGAAGTCCTTATGGACTCTAGACATACTTATATATACCTTTGCTCTCTTTCCTATCTCAGTTATCATGTCCCCTCATTCCTACTTCCTGGTATTTCTTCCTGAATAAACTGCCTGCACTCAAGTCTTTGACTCAGACTTCTGCTTTCAGAGAAACCCAACCTCAGACAATCACCACATTTTATGCAGCCTGTAATACATTGCAGACTTCTCACACAAATGAGCTCTAATTCTGGAATAATCCTGGTAGGTCCTTATTTGAAGAATAAGGAAAGGGTAAGTTAAAGAGGTTCAGTAATATGTCCAATGCTACATGGTTAATTCATAATAGAATCAGGAGGTAAGCATATCTGTGGACCATTCAACTCCAAAGTTAAACTATTATACTTCTACATTTAGCAATTTTGAAAATAATTGCAAACATAAATTAAGTACCTTCTATAGGTTATACCCTTGGGGAAAATGTTTAAAATGATTAGGGAAGTTTGTTTAATCTATATTTATCCTTATCCACCATTAAAATTGAGATTGGAAGTTTCTAATAAGATTGGCTTATCTTGAGATTTCAAAAGTAAGCATTTTTCTACAAGTACTACTAGTATGTTATGGGTTTCACGAAGTTATATACTATTTCACAGAAACATAATTTTCCTCTCCAAAACCCTAGACAATTTTCTCAATGTAGCCAATCTTCTTCTTTTATTTTAATGAAATTTAATCCAGCACTACTATAAATGTTCAAAAACTAAACAAGTTTTAAAATAGTGTTTGTATTATCTTCATTTTACAGGCAAGCACAATGAAACAGACAGTTTTTTGTCATTTACATTTTCATAAAAACTTTATATGCTTCTTCAAGAAGCTTCAGTGTAAGAAAAGGCTTACTCACAAATTTACAGTGCTTGCATTTTGTAAGTATATAAGTGTAAATGTATAGAACTTAACAACTTTTATAAAGTTTCATACTGTTAGAAGTAATCAGACCTCAAATAATCAACAATGAACTGGAAATGAAGAGCTTGTGAATTTTCCTTCTTGTTCCTTTCCTATAGCTTCTGTGAACCTTTAGTCATTTTATTTGATCTTTCTTAGCTCTGGGCCTCTGAAGGGTTGTTGAAAGAATAAAATGAGATAATAGTTGGAAATAACTTTAACAATATAAGAAAATAATAAATTTGTGGGTGGGAAAAGGATCTCACTGTTTCCAGTCTAACCTTCAATACGTTTCAGAATATTTTAATCATTCATACAAGATTTTAAGTTTCCACAAGACCTGTTTTCTCATTTGTTTGTCTCTTTGAATCATTGTCTAAATAGGGAAGTTAACTTCAGAGAGAAAAAAATTAAAACAAGCCATCCTTTCTTTTATTGCATAGTATTAATTAGACTGAATCTCCACAAGCCTTAAAAATGCAATAATTACATAACCAACATTTATGAAGAGCTTTTTAAGTGCCAGAAACTGTGCCAAAAACTTTATATTCATTATCTTATTTTAACTGAATCCCAACACAACCAACGAGTTCGGTCTTGTTATTCGCACTGTATACATGAAGAAATTTGATACAGAAAAGAGATTACTAATTTGCACAGGGCGATGGTCACACAGCGAATATTACCTCGGCCTCCACCTCGGATTTTCTGTCTCCTGAAGCCTTGTTCCTGATATTTAATTTCAGTCCAGCTCATCATTCATATGATTGGGTCACAGGAACTATATGGTAATATTTAACTAAATGGAACTGCTTTCATAAAAAATAGATTTAACTCTATTTTGAATGTAGGCATTTTTACTATATTGCAATCACTTATTTAATAAGTTAAGATATAGATAGCTTTATAGCTAGGTTTCCTTATACATAAATCTCAAAATTAAGTCATTTTGACGGGTGAAACTCTTTTCCTTGGCAGAATTGATATGCAATCAAAATAGTCACATCAGTAAAAATCACAAATAAGCACATGATACATGCATGTGACTATTGCATGAAAAATTTATCCAGACCCAATAAATTATTTCTATTAGGATAAATTTAAAGCATATCAGAATAGGAACTAGCACATGTAGGGAGGGGAAAAGGCAATTGGGAAAGTTTGTTGATTTTGTTGGAAAAGGTTATGATGATTTTTCTCCTTGTTCAGTTTTGTTTGTTGTTGTTTTTTTTTAATTAGAAAATGGAGTGAATAACATATTTTCCTCTAGGAAACTTGCTTTATTATAAGACCTCCTTTCCGTTTTTTTTGGTTAATAATCTTAATTAATCTTAATATATTTAAGGGGAAAAACAGAGGTTAAAAAGCATCCAACTTTAGGAAAGTAGATGCTATGTTATAAAATGCAGCAGCAGGACCAACAACAGGGCCAATGGGGCCTCCCCTTTCCCGATACAGAGCACAGACTGTCTCCCATGTGGTGATAGAGGGCAGAGTTAGAGACAGGAAGCAAAACAAAGGACAGTGACCATGAGGCTCAAAAGATTCCAGGTGAAAGAAACTGAGTGATGCTTCTCCCAAAGAAGAGAATAGCATATACCAAAGGATTAATAGGGATGTACTAAGAGGGTAATGATCATGTTTCACCGGAGGTCAGGTTTTAGCCCAAGGTGTATCTGAGCTGTTGAGAAATTCCATGGCAGCTTCCATGTGAGAAGAGAATGAGCAGATATGTGCAATAGCACAGGTTTATAGCTGTGCTGCTGTTGCCTAAGGCAACCTCACTGAGTAGGACATCTAAAGCTTTTCTCCATTCATGACTAGCTCTGTGACCCTGACCAAGTCCCGAACCTCTATCAGGCTGCTTTCTTATTTTTTAAATTGGAATAATAATGGCAACCTTAGAGTTTTCAATGACCACCTCTATGTGGAGGTCTCCCTAATCTACCTCCTATCCAGACAACTCCTGCATGTTTCCCTCTGGAAGGGGACATGATTTCTCTGATTAGTAAGATTAGACAAAGGCTGTATGAATGCCCAACTCAGCTACTCCTAGCCTCTCTTTTTGGAATCAGCTGGTTGTTGGAGGCACATTGTTTTTCTGCTTCTGCAGTCATGAGAGCAGGCACCCATGGCATGACAGGCAGGGGAAGTTACACCTCCGCAGAGCCACTCCCTCTCTCTTATAACGAATCTTGAGAATCAGACTTAGGGCCACTGGGGAAACATGGGGTGTTAGGAACTCTGACTTCCTACTTATTACATAAGTGATTGAAATATAGTAAAGTACAGCTTCCCTATCCGAGTTATACTTTTCAACAGAGATTTACCAAGAATAAAGATAATCATTTTCTCACTTATTAAAAACTCCATGTTAATTTTTCAATTGGTTTAGAATCTATAGGGAAAGAGGAGCATGACTGTAATTCTCATACACTAACAAAATCTTTTGTTTTTGTCATTATTTTTTTAAAGATGCGAACTCACCATTAGTTCAAATAGATAGACACACTATTTACTAATATGCTAATTCACATCATTTCAAACAATCTTAGAGAATGTCGGCAAACCATATGCAACTTAACTGTCAATGTCATACACTTGATTCTAATGATTTTAGGTAACTTTTAATAGCCTCATCATCTCAGTGTGGTTTTAATTTGCATCTCCTTGATGATTAATGAGGTTGAACATTTCTTCATGTGTCTGTTGGCCACTGATATGTCTTCTTTTGAGAATTGTCTGTTCAAAAGAGGACTGGATTTAAAAAATGTGGTACATATACACAACGGAATACTATGCAGCCATAAAAAAGAACAAAATCATGAATTTTGCAGCAACCTGGATGGAACTAGAGTTTATAATACTGAGTGATCTCTCACAGAAACAAAGATCACATGTTTTCAATCATAAGTTAACCTTGAACATCTATCGTAATACTATAAGAAAAGAATTGACAGTGGCGGGAAACTATGGGGGTTGGCAGGAAGGGGAAGGAAGGTGGGATTAACAGTAGCCAATATCTGTTTGGGGACGGGGGGGACACCCCTTATCAACAAGGGTGCCTGAACGATGCATATTTGTATACCCAACCCTTAATTGTACCCCACAATTTTAAAATAGAAAATACGTTTTTTAAAAAAATAGCCTGATCATCTCTCACATCATAAAAACATCCAAAACTCAAGTCTTTGTATATATAATTTGCATCTTTTAAAAGTTGTCTCTCTTATTTTATATCTCTTTAAACAAACAAAATAATTAAACTATAAGCCCATAGCACAGAAAAGCAGCATAATAATTGCTTGCAAGCACTTAGAAAATGCCTGGGAAAGACAGGTAAATGCATGATACTCTACTTTGTTTTCTTTTTATCTCAAAAAAGTTCCTAGTGCATTTTCTCATGCATCTTACAACAACAAAAGACAGAAAGCAAGCAAAAAGAGCACTTCAAGTCTTCAAAAATAGAATTGTTGTACATTTCGATGTCACTGCCACTGCCACTGATTAAAAATGCAGAATTTCAAATTGCGCTTTTCTTGAAGACCTGTTTATATGTTACTGACCTAGGTTACCAAAATCACAACACACAATGTTTAAGAATGTACAAAATATATTCCCTTTGAAGAAAACGGAACACTGGAAAATACTATATTGTTGGATAAAATAAATGACTGTGGGGGAAAATATGCTCAATTAAGTTCACAGCATAATAATTTTCTATGAGCACTTAATAATGAACTTTATAATACCAAAACATTAAATTAAAAATCAATTAAACAAACAAAATGCAATTTTTATATATTAAGTAACTGTTTAATCTTTCAAGTGGATATGACCCATTAATAATACAAACGCTTGGAAGTTGTCCTACAGTACTCGAGCATAGACTGTAGCTAAGGCTAAGAGGTCAGAAAAGAAGTAAGAATATGACAATCCTATAGCAAAACTCAGTGAGGCATCTGAAAACACGTGTGTTCCAGGGCAGAGGGCAGACGATGGAAAGGTTTAGAACAGAATGTTGGGTTAGAGTCAGAATAACAAGCTGAAGCCTGCTCTTACCTAGCTGGCAAAGTCAAAGACCAGAAATGTAGGTGAGAATGAAAAAGACCCAAATATTTTAGAACTAAGTGAGGTAAGTAGACTAAAATCCATTAATTGGAGGACAGCAGTCAGAAGATCTGACACATCAAAAAGGATCACAAGGCTTTGATAATTTTTCATTCTAAGTTTGATGTTGGATTGAACTTGGAGTAGAAACCAATACCCAGAAACTTAAAAGTTGAATACTAATTGAGATCTCCAACTTGAAGAAAGGAGAGTATGAATACACAATGCCTGCTGAATAATACGTTTTAAATTATTGTGTCATTCAGTCCTCTTTACTGAGGGTTCTTAAGGTACTAAAGGCTATATTCGTAAAGAGAGTAACCATCTGGCTAAAGCGTTGTACTGTGAACTAATGTGTGAAGATCAACCCAGACTATTCATTTGACAATTGTTGACAAATATCCTGTTATCAAATTCAGTCATATATTTCTGCTTCTCAAGCCTAGACTTAAATATGCATAAATATGTGTACATGTGAGTATGTATGTACCTCGTTGGTAAGGTAGCTAATGATTAAAATAACTAATCTCTGACAGGCCTTATGTGCATGCTGACAAAATTGTTTTTGCAATAACTTTTGGTAAACTCAAACAACTAATTCAGAGTAGGAGCCTGAAGTCAAAGACTTTACAACTAAAGGAACTGAATTCAGCTGGGCTCGGTGGCTCAGCCTGTAATCCCACCCTTTTGGGAGGCTGAGGTGAGTGGATTGCCTGAGCCCGCGGGTTCGAGACCCGCCTGGGCAGGCGAGACCTCATCTCTACAATAAATCAAAAAATTGGCTGGCCGTGGTAGCGCGCGCCTGTAATTCTGGCTACTCAGAAGGCTGAGGCGGAAGGATCGCCGGAGCCCAGCAGGTCAAGGCTGTGGTGGCCGGGAGCGGCCACTGCACTCCAGTCTGGGTGACTGAGTGACACTCCAACTCA
>NW_007256034.1:170529-226915 GCF_000164805.1 Carlito syrichta | reverse complement strand
GAGTCCCCAACTCAAAAAAAAAAAAAAGGGGACTGAATTCAGTGGTCTTCTAACTGGATTTCCAGGAGGCTCTAGAGTTCTTAGCTGGCGTAGGGGTAGTAAATAGGTTTCTGATCCCCCAAACTATTTCATGCTTAGAATTTGAAGATATTTTACTTTGAAAGGAATGTTGCTACTTAAAATAATAATAATAATAATAAAGAAAGAAGGAAGGAGGAGAGGGGAGGGAAGAAGGGAGGGGGGGAAAGAGAAGGGGAGAAAAAGGGCAGATAGAACTAAATCTCAGGCCTCTTGATTCTTTCATGACAAGAAGTACCGGTGGTTCCATTTGTACTTTTAGGAGAAGAGTTCTCAGACTTTTAGTTCTACAACTGTGAAGCCAAGACACATCTATTACTTCCATTTAGATACAAACAGACTTTCCTGAATGAAGAAAGGTTTAGTGGTGTAAAATGTTTGGTTTTTTTTTTTTGGCCATTGCTTTTTACGGTAATATCTGTAAATTTGTCAGCCTCTCCCTCAGAAAGGAAAAAAATCACTCAGAGGTTTGTTTCACTTATCATGATGGGATTATCACTTACAGGTTGTTTTATCACTAATCAGTTATAGAACTAGTAGGATGGTTACAGGAGAAATTGGAATGTTACAAGTAAATAGAGCAGTGTTTCTCAACTGATTTTCTATACTGTCCTCCCAACAAACCATTTATCGACATTTATTTTCTAATCTCCCCCCAAAAGAATTTAAATATCATAGATATACTTCACCTCACTGACGTACTAAATGCATATCTGTACTTTATTCATAAAGAGTAAGATCCTTTTTTCCTGCTTTGGTTCCCAAAGAACCAATTTCCATTCCTTTTTGGGTAAAATTGTCTTCACTGAGATTGCATGAAATGGGGTAAGATTAAATACAGTACACATACAGTAAATTTTGGGCATAGTGACTGAGTTAATTTCAGCATGTGAATGGAATTAAAACTAGCAGAGAGTCAATATCCTCTCTCCAAAAAATAAAAGATAAAGCAGTTTATAGAAAGTTGCTGGAGACATATATGGATAAGTTTACTCATTATTACAGAATTGTATACTATACTATGTTTTCAACATGACATTTGCCTTTTTATTCATTTTCATAAAAGTCTTTTAAAAACTCTAAATATGAGGGAACTTGAGTGCTCCCAGTTTAAATGAGCTACTTATGGTAAAACTGTAGATGGAGGATCATCCTTCAAATCTGGGTTATGTCCATCTCAAATCTAGGTTCTTTTCTTCAGCACACTGACACCTACTTTGGCATTTTAAGCTTCAACTACCTAAAATTACTCATTTATAAAGAGAGTTAATCTAATAGAGTTAATAGCAAGACTATTTTCATCATATGACTGGCTGATGCCCAATTAGAATTTCCCTACCTGACCAGTCTCCTTGGCCTGTCGATGTCTTTGCTTCATTTCTATCATTGTAACCACTCAGAGATTAGTTTAACCTCTTAAAATTCTTCTGGATTGCATGATGTCCTTCCCCTCTGAAGCAATCACAATCTTTCTGTAATTGGTAGATGTGAAACTTAAGGGTTTCCACCACAATGTAGGGTTAAGGCTGTATGTACTGATGTGTAAAGGTGAGTTATACAGTATAGGCAGCAGTCACCTTAGATGCTGAGAGTGTGCTCCTATAAAAGGGAGGGAGGGTAGGTATCAGTTGATTAGCCATGAAAGTGAAGCACCAAGGGGCATTCATCAGTAGAGTGTAGGTGGGGACCTTCTGCTTCTTGAATGGAACTCAGGGTCCAAAGGGAATGATTGGAATGCAAAAGCAATCAATTACTATATGAGGATCAGAAAATCAGGGCTAAGACCAAGAAATCTTCGATCCTGAAATGTCCCTATAAAAGATAGGAGACAGATTCTGGAAATTTAAGGAAGTCAAGCATAAGTCTCCAAGGATTAGAGAAATTTATGGTGAGATGTAGACTGTGAGTCCATAAAGATTCTCAGAATTTATTCAAGGGTACACACAGGGGAGCTGTATATAGGAAGAGGCGGTTTTGCATATTGAAGCTACCAGCGACTCTAACAAACTCAATTGTTTTCATGCTATATGTGTAGCTAGGATATTTTTTCTCATAAATAAAAAGAAAATCTTGACTTCCCATGCATGATAAACTGTCTTGGGTCAAGTAAAGGAAGTTAGTAACAAGGACCAAAAAGAAGCATCATCTCCTGTTCAGGACGAAAAATGCAGGGGTATTACCCTTGAGCATTGGTGGAGGCCTCAGGAGATTCAACTTCCAGAAGTAGTGTCTGGTTTCTACGGTCCCATTTTAATACACCTCAGCATGGGAAGTCCCTTTCTGGCATACTACTGCAGGCAATTGAAAACTACAAAAAACATTCACTCACACACAGAGAAGGCATTGTATCTCCAGAAAAGGAGGAAATGGCCCTGCTACCTCTCTATTTTTTGTGTGTCTGATTAATGAGTTGGCAATTGAGATAAATATTGTATAGCATAATTCACTTCTGCACTTTTTTCACATTACTTCTGCTCTATATCAATATACATTAGCTTCATTGTCAGTACCTGTAAAAGATAAACTCTAATGGACATAATGTAGCTACAGTGTCAAATTGGGCCTTTATTATGTGAAATGTGATTATGGGTCATAAATTATGTATTTATCTTGCATTAACTGATGAAAGCAACTTGCTAATTCAAAAAAATCAAAGTTATTGACCTATAGTGAATCTCTTCTACATTTACTGTTGGCATAAAATAGAACATCATGACAAGAATACAAATGCATATTTTCTTTTTGCCAGGAAAAAAATATATATATATATTTATATAACTTATATGTATATATAAGTTCCTGGGAAAACAAATGCAGACCTCTCCTCATTGGGAGAATTTATGAGATATTTACTCAGAATTCAAATTTATTATCTTTTCAGGTTATGAAATTGTTGTCTCTCAACAACTCTCTCCAAATTTGAATTTCTTCAAATCCACTCTTCTATATACTCTGAATTATAATGATGCTGGGGCACAGTTCCTGCAAACTATGTTTCTTGTTTTTAAGATTTATATTTTATTTTTAATTAACAAACCACAATGAGATATCACCTTATGCCTATTATACTAGCTATCAAAAGACAAAAGAAAACAAAGTTAGTGAGGATATGAAGGAAAGGGAACACTTGTACACTGTTGGTGGTATTGTAAATTAGTACAGTCATTTTGGCAAACAGTATAGGGATTCCTCAAAAAAGTAAACACAGAATTACAATATGACCAAGCAATCCCACTGCTGGGTAGATACTCAGAGGAAATGGAATCAGTACACTGAAGGGATGTCTGCAACCCCATGTTCATTGAAGCATTATTTACAAAAACCACAATATGGAAACAACTTAAGTGTTTTTCAAAGATAAATGGATTAAAAATGTGGTACACAGACACATGTATGGAATGCATGCTATTCAGTCTTTAAACAAAAACACATAAATTTCTGTCATTTGTGACAACATGGATGAACCTAGAGGATATTATGTTAGGTAAAATAAGCCAGGCACAGAAAGACAATTACTGTATAGTCTCACTTATGCATGGAATCTTATAAAGTAGAACTTATGGAAGTAGAGTAGAGTGGTAGTTCCCAGAGGCTGTGGGGAGAGGGCTGGACAGGACACAGAGAAATGTTGGCCAGTTGGATGGGAGAAATAAGTTCTGGTAGTCTATTGCACAGCAAGGTGACTATAGTCAATAACAAGGTATGGTATGTAGATACTTATTATTTGTAAGTTAAAAATAAAATAAAACTAAAAGTAATAAAAATTGTATATATTTGTGGAGTACAATGTGATATTTTGATGTAAGTATACATTGTGGAGTTATCAAATCAGGCCAATTAACATACCCATCACCTCAAATACCCTATCTTTGTGATGAAGACAGTTAAAATCTACTCTTTTAGTCATTTTGAAATATACAATACATCCTTACTAACTATAGTCACCATGCTGTCCAAGAGATCACCAAAACTCTGTGAAACTCTGTATCTTTGACAAATGTTTTCCTGTCCACTTTCACCTAGCCCCTTAGCCTCTGGTAATGACCATCCTACTCTCTACTTCTATGACTTTGACCTTTTTAGATTCTACATCTAAGTTTCTTCTTGTTAGTTGGATTTCTGCTTTGTTCTTCGAATAGAAAGTACTGGAGGGAGATGGAAGACAAATTCCTTCTCCTCTTCTTGAGAGTCACCCAGCAATGACCCTTACCCTAAGGGCAACCATTGGTTCTGGACTTCAGTTCCTGTCATCACTTCTAGAGGGTCTCATATATCTCTTGATAAGAACTAGACAAGTAGCACTCTTCCTCAGATGACTGAGCTCTAGTTCTGGTGTTCAGAGGAAAGGCTTGAGATAAAAATAATATTGTTGGGATATAAAAGTAGAAAAGAAGATAATGCATGAAAAATATTCAGATAAAACATTCAGAAAGTGAAGCATGAAAAATACTCAGGCAAGCGGCACACAGTAATAAGTGTGAATAAGTGTGACCAATAATTATATAGCAGAGGCTAAGTTTCTGCTACTCAGCTATGAAGGTCTTCCTTATATAGCTTTTAATGCATCATGATATAAATTATGAGGTAATATATCAACCCAAAGGGGATGTGACTTAGTTTTAATTGCATACTGTTAAATTACCAGAGTATGAATGTTTGCATATTTTGTAGACTATAAAGTTAAGTGTCATCTCTTATGCTCTCCTTTAGTCTTTGTTTATCCAACCATAGTATTTATTTTCTGACTATTTAAAAATATTGTGTTACTGTCCTTTTTTTAAGCATATTTTTTTAATGTGTTCTATTCTGTTTACATCCAAGTACTTATTTGAATGATGGTAAGACTTTGTACTCAGATCACATATTTTAGAGTGGATTTCCAAAAAGTTCTGCATGGATTACTTACTTTTAACTGCAGCAACAGTTCAAAAAGTACATACTGGTATCTTAATTCTACATATTTGCTTAAAATTAATACACAACTGGAAGATTTTTAAAACTCAGAATAGTTGAAGGAGCCTGGCTTATTACGGAGATTCATTGAAACATTGACTACCCAGAAATCTGCTTTTCAGAGCCATCAAATTTCCAGAATGTTCAGACTAAGAAACAGTTGCTAGGGGAAACAAAAGTATTCATCACATAACAGAATATTCACAATGACAGCTGAAAACCAAGACGCCAAAAGACATTTGATGCACTGAGATTGGTTAGCCGCACAAGGCCTAAGAAGCATGGGCATTGACAGTCACCGAAAAAGAAAAAGCAAATAAAAGAAAAAGGGGAAGGCTAATAGGCCAGCAGCAGTGGCAGAGATAATATTTCTTTAAAATAACAGTGAGTAAAAGATTAAAAAGGAGAAGAAGCACTTCATCAAGGAGCTGAGTTAACTTTGAATCAGGTCAAACAAGTTGTAGAGACACGGAAAACTCATTAGGAGAGCCAAATCACAAGTCAGAGAGAAGGTTCAGGCATACCAGCAGCTGATGTCTAAGAATATGGCTGTCAGTGAAGGCTGTTACAGAATGGGAAAATGAGTGTCAATGGGGTCAAGGAAGAGCTGAGAGCAGGTGTGGGCAGGCCAATGGTCAGCAGGGTGGATATTCATCAGCCAGGAAGAATTGCGTGCAGTGGCAGGGCCCCTGTGACAGGTGGGACCAATGCCTGGAAGATCCAGGGGCTCATGAAGTATTTTCAGGGGTTGATGACTAGATATGATCTACTTTTTAAAGCAAAACTAGAAGGTGGGATTGATTTCAGTTACCAGATGACCCATCCGTTGGGATTAGTTATAAACTCTTGGCCTTAATGGAAAAGATCCTGTCATCATTACAAGAGCAAGTGATTTGTCTTTAAATTTTGGGGCAGCAAAGGCTAGGAATGTTCATTCTAAGAATGAAAAAAAAAACTGTTTTAATTTATAATTTGGTGATCACTTAGGAGTGGAAGAAAATGGCAAACGGCTGTCTGTCTTTTAATGCTATGCCAGTTAAACACACAATCTATCTCTACAACGACAAACTAAATGACAACATAGTATGTTAGCCTGGTTGTCATGTATGTAAGGGCAGTGCAATCAAACCAGATGTAGTTGAGAAGCCTTTCTACATGATCTATTCAGAGGAGAGGGGAGAAAGAAGTTTCCAAAATTATCTGCTTAAAGTGTTAGAGATAGACTCAATTAAAGAATTCTCTTTTTAATACACAAAATGTTTACCATAGCATATACAAAAATATATCAATTTTAAAAGGAAAGTATGAATATTTGTACTTGACTTGAAAAAGTTTGATAAAATGTTTACAAAAGAAGAAAACATTGGTTTATGCACTGAGACTGTTTTAATAAAACTCTGCAGATTTCCAGTTTTTAAAAATTATTACACTGTATAAGTCAAAATAAATAGAGCTTCAGGTTCTTATGAGATACTTAGTAAATTATTTTAAAATGGTCTTATATCCAGCTTAATGTTCTGTTTAATACAGTTAAAAAATTTGAGACAAAAATGCTCCTGAGTGAATGTATACTTTATAAGAGGTAATCTGGGGTATCTAACATGGACATGGAGTTAGAAGAGCAGATATAATTGGTGAACATGATGCAGATATAATTGGTGAACATGATGCATAGGCTGAAAGGGACTGCTCTCTTCCTCTGGGATCTGTTCCTTTGTTCCAGCTGGTTTCAGCATGTTGTTAAGCAAACAAACCTTCCTGGTCATTCACTGCAGGGATGATCATAGGTCCTAAGCCTTTCATCAGGACTCCATTCCTATAGCAACTGGGATTAGTTCAAAGTTAGGGATGAAGACTCAAGCAGGCTCAATAAGAGTGATTTTCAGGAACTAATACATTATTTAAGTTCTCCTTCTACGGAGTCACTAACTAAACCGGGGGGAATGTGATCTGGGGACTGATAGTCTTAATCTTCTGTCATGAAGAAGAAGCATATCTGCAGCTGAGAGAATGAGGTTCACACAATAAAGAAAGCAGGAAGACAGCAAAGAGAGGGACAAGGTGAAGAAGGGGGTCAGAACAAATGCAGACAGGACAACTATGATTTGTGCTTCTGGGAAAGTCTGAGCAGGTGTGAAACCATTCATGTAACTAATTAGACTAATGCTCCTTTGGTAAACAAAAGTTTTAGAACACAAAAGATGTTCATCAAATTACTTATGTTTCATGAGAGTAGTTTGGGAGGATCAGATATTGACACGGACACAGGACTAGAAGGCTAAGGAAATATGGCAAGGAAATAGTTACTACATCATAATATGACTTTTTTCCCATAGACTTTTTTTTTTTTTTTTTTAGCAACCAGATATGGTAGTACTTTGTGATTAAATTTTCCAATTCTAGGATACTTACCAAGTAAGGTTTGAAATCTTTTAGCCTAATGTGCTCCTCAGAAATATGCATTATATAGTAATTTTTAAATATTATTTTATTTTATTTTGAAAATGTGGGGTATAATTGAGGGTTAGATACCTATGCGGTCATCATTCAGGTAAAATATGGGTACCTTTTATTTATATTATTATATAATAAATTATAAAAATAACTTATACATTAAGAAATTATTCTGACCAAACAGCAGTGTGTGTTAGACCCACCTTCCCCAGGTCTCACATAGCAGGTGAGTTGTGTGACTAGGTCAGAACAATGGCGTCTGAGTTGAAGTGGCATCTATCACTTCTGGGCTGCAGCATTCAAGAGCCAGTGTTTGAGTCTCCAGCTTTCTGCTTTCATCCTCCAGATGGAAGCATTTCTCATTGCTGAGTGACCACATGAAGGACAATGGCTCTGGAAGGTCACCTAACTCACTGCAGGCTTTGCATGAATAAAAAATAAACCACTGGGTTGTGGAGTTGTCTTGTCACCACAACATAATTTAGTCTATCTTCACTAATATTTCCCACTTTCTTTCCCATTTCATTTTCCTCGTGGGATTTAGTTTGATAATATATGAGTAAGGCATTTTCAAAAACGATTTTGGAAATGTAGAGGTGATTTTCTATTTTCAAGAAATCATATGAGTCTTTATAGCTATAAAACATTTTCATAATAACTAGTCAAGCTATGCATATTATAATCTAACAAAATATAGCCCTATTAAACTAAAAAATTTTGACATTACTATAAGTTTTCTCTTCTCACATTAATTTCTTTTCTCTTTTGGTAGTATAAGTCAAAATTCTCCCTCCTTGGGAACTTGGACTTCTTTCTACTGATTTCTTTCTCCCTATTTATTGCATTTATAATGACAACATACATAAATGTACAGCATCAGTATACTGATGATTTTGCAGCTGACTGTTTTAACTTTTTAATGTCTCAATAGACATATCAAACATTACATTTTTAATCAATGAATCACCAATTATTCTTCAATTGTTCTACCAAAATCATGTTGGTAATATAGACTAATACATGGCATTAATTGACTGTCCCTGATTTCATTTATTAAGTAAAATATTTACCAGTGTTTACACAAGAGAAATGATTGTGTCTGAAATTTTGCTTAACAGTTCTAGAAAAGGTCTCTTTGCTCACTAATTTCTAAATAATTAAGCTTTTGTTACTAACCACAGGGAAAAATATCAAATTCACAAGTTAGCAAGTAGTAGATCACTAGTATCGGAGCCAAATCATAGTGTTCTGTCATACCAAGAAGAAAAAACGGAGGCCTTCAATGGGTGCAGTTATAGTCTTCAGTTTCAAGTGTCCGCAGTGAAATAATGAAGAGGAGAAGCAATTCTTGACACCAATTACATTTCAGGTAATGGATACAAGCAAGCCTTTAGTAGGTCTAGAATTGATTTGTTGTATAAGCAGACTGCTCTCTTTCTCTCATTATCCAAATTTAATTTAGTGACTTAATTGTGTAGGTTTATAATTCATTTAGCCAAGAATTAACATGAACACTGACTAGAGTGGCCCCAATTTAATATCTTCAAGTATCTTCTGGAATAGATCATCAAAACTCAGATCTTTCCACGGATTTTCTATAGAGTATAGACTGATAAATATTTCCCCCCAATCACACATCCCCAGTCTAAAGATGGTCCTTGTTCCTTGGTCCTTGGTCAAAGGTCCTTGGTCAATGAAGGACAGCTTAGACCAGTGGTGACTAGGGAACTCCTCACAGTTTGGGACAAGAACCAGTGTTCCCCAAACTAAATGGAGCAAGAGAGGAGTTATTGTTCTGCTCTTCAAACTACTTTTATCTGTACACAGTTGGCGGTACATAAAAACAAGGAAAAATTAAATTAAAAAAGGTTTAGGCTTAGACTGCTCTTTCTTTATGTCCTCTACCCTGATTTGTTTAATTTCTTGAAGTTTTAATCTGCTTTTTCAAAAACAATTTATTAAGGTATAATTGACAAATAAAAATTGTCCACACTTAATGTATAAATTGTTATGTTTTGACACACATCTATATTTTAAAATGATCACCACTGTCAAGTTAATTAATATATTCATCACCTCACATGCTCAGTATTATTTTCTTTTTTTATTTTTATGGTAAGAACACTTAAGATCTACACTCCCAGTGAATTTCAAGTATATAATACGATATCATCAAATATAGTCACCATGCTGCATATGAGATCTCCAGAACTCACTCATCTTGCATAACTGAAATTTCATAGCTTTTGCCATGTCTCTCCATCCCCCTTCTCCCCACAGCTCCTGCAATCACCATTCTTCTCTCTGCTTCTATACACTTGTCTATTTTTAATTCCACATGTAAGTGAAATCATGTTGAATCTGTCTAACTTATTTCACGTGCCATAGTATCCTCCAATTCCAACCATGTTGTTTCAAATGGCAGAATTTTCTTTGTTTCCAAGACATAATAATATTCCCCAGTGTGTGTGTGTGTGTGTGTGTGTGTGTGTGTGTGTGTGTGTGTGTGTGTGTGCCAATGGGCATTTAGGTTTTCCCCATATGACTTATGTATGTATGCTTTTTTCAAAAGTGTTCCTTACAAAACTCTTACCTTGGCATGTGGATCTCATACCTACTGCCTATTTTGATTGAAAACTCCCAGAAGGTATTCCTCCTTCCCTAAAAATACTCTTTCCACCTCCGAAATTCATACTTATCATTTAAAGCCTCACTAATTTATTCAAGAAACATTTACTGAGCAGCTCACTGTGTTTGCTTCTGCTAGGCAACAGGATACATAAATGGATACTTTTCCCTTCAAAGAAATCACAATCAAGAGGTAAAGACACAGATGCAAATCAATATGTAAAATATAATGCAATAAATTACATGGGCATGGCATACAAAATATATCACAGATATACAAGAAGAGGGAACTAATCCAATTTAAAGAGGTTCTTAATGAAGGCTTCCAAATCACCCACAGTCAAATAAGTGTTCCTTCTACTTCTCCTCACGTAATTTTCCTTGTGGCAGTGTGCACTGTGACTGAGAAATTAATTCAGCATGGATTCAAATCCCAGTTCTATCATTTTCCAGTTTTGTGACTTCAGGCAAGTTATCTCCTTTCTCCAGAAATAAATTTCTTCATCTATCTCATCTATAAAAGTGAATAAAAACAGCACATGTCTTATGATGTTGGTATGAGTATTAACTGGTTCAATATATTTAGAACTCTGTTACAGCAGTGTCTGGCACTTAGTAACTACTCAATGGCTAAAAACACCATTTTTTCTCTTCCACAATCAGATTTTACTAGTAGTATAATTATAACTTTTAATAAATCATAATTTCTTTAGGGGAACTTCTCCATCTTGCCAAATTGCAAACATCAGAGAGTGAATAGTTGATTATTAACCAGTACTGTTTTATGTATTTTGGATTCTTCTCTTACTCTGAAATCTAATTTGTATTTACCCTGTACTCCTCACAATATCAATGTACCGTCTTCTCTTTAACCAAGGTCCACATGATATCCAGGGCCTAAATGAAACATCTGCTGCTGTTAACATTTCCTTTTGCTTTAGAGTTTATTCCTTCTTTTCACGCGACATGGCACTACATAACCCCACTCCCACTTCATCTTCAATCCTGCTTCCCTGTATGACTCTCCCCCAAGTTTTCTGTAATCTCAGTTTGCTCAACAACTCCATTTCCACCAGTCCAAATATCTCTGGGGCCCAGATCCTCTCTCTCTCCATCCCCTCTCTTCATTCTGAAACCTCCTATGTTGCCATTGTCTTACTCATAGTAATGCTGAAAAGTGCCTATACTGGCAGGATGGGTAAAGGATGGCAACATGTGAATACATTCAACAAACCTTTATCCTACAGTGTCCATTAATTATGATTGAACAAGAAAACTACATTCCTTTCCAACTTCAGCTTCTGGCCTAAATTACACAATATATTGCTGTCTTTTTTCATTTTGAGCTGCTATAACAGAATACTACAGACTGAGTAATTTATAAAAATACACACATGTATTTACCATAGTTCTGAAGGCTGGGAAATCTAAGATCTAGGTGTCAGCATCTTGCAAGGGCCCTCTTGCTATGTCATCATATAGAAGAATGCAGAATGACAGGAGAGAGAGTCCACTCCTGAAAGTCCTTTTTAATAATGGCATTCATCCATTCATGAGAACTGAACCTCTCTCTAGTTCCCACCTATTAACATGAGTTTTGGAGGGGACCAACTTTCAAACAGTAGGAATTGTAAATAAATGAGATTTGTTCTACAGAATTAAATTATTTTAGTTATATGTTTCAATAATATTTAGAGAAAAGTTTGTTTCAACAGATGCAATAAATGTGTTATTAATGATTCTGCTGAGAAATTTTTACTTGTGATTATCAAGTACAACTATCAACTATGAGTTGAAAGGTAAGTAGGTTAAATGAAATGGGTTGTGTCTAGAATGTGTTTTGAAGAATGGATGACATGTATAAAGAAAAGTTAAAAAGAACTTTGCAACTCTAGAATGGCATACAATATATGATTCTCTGCCCTGCTGCATAAATCAGTACTGTAAGTAAATACATACTAGATAGCAATTGCATTTGCAAGTACCAACATCAAATAAAGAAAGGTATCGATGGGAGTGGCCCTACACAAATCTCACCCAGCAGATCTATATACAGGTTGTCTCTCCATAACATATACCTGGACATGGTAACTTAAATTCACTAATTAAACCGATTCCTAATTATTACAAGGTTGAGTGGGACAAATGGTGACTCCAGAATAAATATGAAAAGCATATCAGAACCCTGAAGACAGAGCAGAAAAGTGAATATTTTAGGACAAAATTTGCTAATAGTTTTCTCTTTTTAATATATGGTTAAAATACCAGAGATAGGTGATTTCTGCAAGAGAATGGTTGACTGTATAGCTAATGCTATACAATGGAATTTTAATTTCTGGGAGGTATGTAACACATGATACTAGAAAGATAGACCCTTGGGGAGATAAAATACATGATCTCGTGAGAGTCAGAAAGTGTATAGTTGCCCAGAGAATGGTTGTTATGCTCATAAATAACTTCAACTGAACATAGAGGAGGAGATACATAAAAGCCCACATTAAGTTGTGAAATCAATTACAAACTGAACACATTATGAAGATGAATGCAGTACAGAAACAAAAATATAACAAGGTAATAACAAAAATAAGGATGATTACCATTTATTGAACGTTCACTATTTTTCAGGTAACTGAAAGACAGCTAATTCAATGCTCCAATATCCCTTTCAGGCAAGTAATTAATACCAGATTTTTAAAAAATGATCTAAACCTTGCTAAAAAAATCAGAACTAGTATGAGAGAGATAGTATTTGAAATAAGGGCCCTCTAACTGCACAGTTCACCATGGCTCAGCAGAAATACACTTCAAAAAGACAAAGATTTTAGCAAAAGTGAGCTTAGTATGAATCAAGAGTTGATATGGTTTCCAAAGGAAAGGTAAGGTGATCTCAGTGTTCCTTAAGGGATCTATCAAATTTAGTTACCTGATAGAACTGACTTGCACTTTTCTTGGCATGCTGTGCTTCATTCTTGTCAAAGATTTCAAGAGGAATTTATTGAACATTTGAAATGGAAAAGACAGAATATCTGAAGGAGTTCTGAAGGCTGTAAGTATGTTTAACATTAAAACAAAATTCGGAGGAAGCACCGTGGTTATCCTCAAATAGGTAAATGATGTACTGATTTCCATGTAGAAAACAGTTAGCTTTTCTCTTTATGGTCCCATTGGTAGAATAAATTTTAACTCAATCTAAGGAGCAACTTAGAGTCGTTGCTGGAAACTATGCTATAGGTTAGCTTGGGGATGTTCAAGCACCATCTGAACAGTTATTGATTAGCATCAGTTCTTAATGAATAATTGGATTCAGTGTCATTTAAGATCTCTCTCACTGCTGACACTGTGATCTACACATATTCCTTCATAGTCCCCTCTGTCACATTGATGCATATTTGAGAAATATTTTGACCAAAATTAGAAATTAGTCTTTAGAGATAACTATCTTAAGGGTTTGCATTACAGTCTACATGTAACCTTGGATTTATTTGCACCACATCCTCCAAACCTGACTCCTACAAAACCACAGTCAAAGAGTGTTGGCAAAGGGGACAGTTAAAAGCCATATGGAAATAGTTTTAAAATTCATACATGTCACTATATTGAGAAGCCTGCCTTGTTTCCATTATGGAGATACCTAAAAGCAGGTTGTGAGTTGTAGGGAGACAGATACTGCTAGGAGCAGCTATCTCATGGTCTTCATGTATTTGGGAGAATCACTAAAAGGAAGCTCAGTGAAAAGCTTAGTATTTCAGGACTGTGCATGATCATTCACCACTCCTGGTTTACACCCATGTCAAATTCCAATAGCTGCTGAGGCTGAGTGGTGAATATAATGAACTTTGACATGACTGAGAGAAAGTTAATTTGAATTATATCATCTCAGCAATACATCTCTGTAAGCATTTTAGAACAGAAACATCCTGAACAAATCTATAGAAAACAGAAACTTGTATATATCTCGTGTGTTTATTCAGTCATCCTTCCCATCAAGGTGAGTTGTGATGAGAATAACTCTATGGCTTATGTTTTTTTATCCTGTGGAAGGAAAGTTCCCATAAGACTACCACAAAGACCTTCAAGAAGATGAAGAACATACATCTTTATGAATGACTATGTTAACAGTGTGTTAACTGAATCAAATTCTAGGAAGAATGTAGGGTAAATGTGGGACAAAGGAAAAGGAATGTAATACCAACTGGGACTTAGAAAGCTGTAGGAAAAAATATGTATGATTAATGCTGGAGAGAATTGTTTGACCAATTTAGTAAAATTCTAAGTGTTGAGGTGGTGAGAGAATCCAGTGGAAAATCACTAGGCTTTGGCTGTGAGTTTTAAAACACATAAGAATGTCAAAAAGGCCAAGGAAGAAATAAATGTGAAAGAAATCAATGGCAAAATCTTATTTGAAGTTGAACTCAGGTAAAATAACACACGGACCTGAACACATGGTCCTGAAAGTTAAAGTCCTGAAAAGGAAGAGGATTAGCCCATGTAAGAAGCTGAATTTCAAGATTAAGAATCTTGATAATTTCACAGAAATGAAAAAGCTAAGAAAGGAATTGTCTCCATATGGATTGGCTGCCAGTACCGGAGGATGAGAAATGCAAAGGATTCAGACCCATCTGTTTCCTTTTCCCCAAAGTACAGAAGAAGAGAATGGGTTGTTGTGATCTCCAAGCCACTAAACACCTTCCAAGAAGAAGTTAGACAATAAGATTGACCTGGTCAACTGGTATACTCAGCTTAAGGCTGCAATGAGGTAGCTCCTAGGCAACTCCCTTCTCATCTGTACTGCTGATTATTTTGTGCCTGTGGCCCTACAGACTCAGTACAAACATCCATATTATTCCCTAACAGGTGAGTTCAAATAAGACCTCATATTCAATATAGGATGAACAAGGTGCCATATACCATTCTGAGCCACATGCTCAACACCTGGCCTCAACACAGGGTACTGTTGTCTCCGGTGCCCTCTCTATTATTGCTCATATAATCACCACTTGTGGTTTATACCTATGTCAAATTCCACATGCTACCATGTAGAACTGACTCTTCCAGTATCCGCCCCAACACACAGGATGTGGCTCTACCTGACGTCCACATCATGTGATATGAACTCTGTGGACATCATAATCTATAGCTGAAACACAGATATAAGAGGGGTTGCACAGTTCCATGCTGACACAGCATATCTCAGGAGCTGAATAAAAGAATGAGAAAATGTTCACTCTGATCATCCAAGCCATGCATCTGAAGTTACTAGAAAGATTTGGGAATAGTGCTGAGATGGACACCGTTTTAAGTGCTGCATCTGCTAAAGTCACTTCCACTCCAAGGTGTCTTAGAAACTGCTCAGGAGGTAAATAGGTATTGGTTGCCACTGCTGTCTTTTAAGTATTAAAAAAAAAATTCAGACACGAACAAATGACAAATTATTCCTCACTGTTTGTGACTTGAAAGACTGAAGACAGACCCATTATTTTATGGACCACAACACCAAAAGTCACAAATGGCAGAGCTAATATAGCGTTTTGTTTCAAAATGTCAACTATAAAAATCTTAGAGTTTTCCTATAATTACAAACTTTCTGGATTCTTACTTGTTTTCAGACAAAGAAATTATCTTCTTTATACACTTTTAAAAACTGTTCTAACATGATGTACCAAGGTCTAAGTTTGTCATTTAAGAAACCTCTTATTATAAAAAAAAAACCACATGGGAATTATTTCTAAAATTCATATGCTTTAAAACCCTCAATAATATCATAGTGTTTAGAATGAATATATGTAGTCTCCTTGTCTGAAGTTTTGGGTAGTTTTATATTTTAAGAACCCCAGTACAAATATGTGCAGGGGTAGCAACAGCAAACACTGAACTGGTATTTTATCAAAGGTTGATGAAACTCAGGAAATCTAAACTCAATAGCTTTAACTTACATCACTGGCTTTATCTGTTTAAGGTAGTATTAGAATTTCTTCGACCAGGACTTCTTAGGGAAGTTCAGTGAGACATGCAAATCTGCACCATGGAGTTGGAAGGAACTTGTCCACATAGCCACTTCTCAGTCTATGCTAACGGTCGGCATAATGGCTTATTCTCACTTCAAGTTGCTCTATTGACTGTATCGTGTTATCACAGTCTGCTTTTCCTTCATTATCACCTCTCTTCTCTCCTTACTTTTGGCCTCATATAAATGAAGCTGAACTCAGGTGAAACTTGTTTTTCAGATTTTGAAGCAAAGGGAAATAAGAGAAATAGTGAGAATATGGGGTACTGAGGGGAGGAAGATATAGAGACCTGTTCGTCTACATTAATTCTCCATCAACCTAAGTCGATAAAAGACTCATTCCAAATTAATTATAGTTAGAGGCTATATATTATCAAATCTATAACAACTCTCTTCATAAACTAAAACTGCCACATATAGTTATGTTTTCAGAGTTGTTTTTGGGTGTTTCAAGAACAGGTCTTTAATATTGCGCTTCTAAAAAGAAATGAAGTAGAAAGAATAGAGTCAGCCTTGTTTGTGCACTCGTGTCTTGGTCCTTTTCGTCAATAAAAATTTCCTGCTTACCTATTTTCTGTCAAGTACTATGCTAGGTACAAGAAAAACATAGATTAAGAAAATAGTATCCCACCCCCAAGGAGCTCAGCATCTAGTGCCTTAAACAGCCCCAGCAAGTGCAGCAGATGCAGGAGTTGTGGTCCATCTGTTTTTGTTTCTCCCGTTGACTTGCAATTGGGATACCAACAAGCAGTCTGATGTCACCCCATATGGGGGAAAGTACATTTCATTTCATTGTGGTTTTACAGTATCCCAGTTCCATAAAGCTGTAGTGAATGCTTAAAATGGAGCAGTGTGATGCCGTTTAAACAAGTTGGACTTTGGAGATTTTAGGGTTCAAAACCAAACTTGGTTTAAATCCCAGGTTCACAACTTGCAGAGGTCCACGAAACCAGGTTGTACTATTGCTAAAATGGGGAAATGTTTATGAAATAACCTTTGTAGAACTGTGGTCTATTAAAGCATGCAGAGCACTGAGTCCTGGGCAGGCACTCAACAAATGTTAGCACATTTCTTCTCTCACTTTAAGCTTTTACTCGATATCTGGAGAACAAACGATGCAAACTTATATGAGAGTGGGAATGCAGGAAGATAGCTTATAGCAACTGGGACTTTGTATATGACTTGAAAACATTTTAGACCCAAGAAAACGTCAAGTCTTACAAAATTAAATGAAAATGTATATGGAAACATAAATACAAATCTATATTTAAATGATACACTTAAAAAATTTGTGTCTTTAGCCACTGTCTATTACCATGCTTATTATACTAATTAAAATTCTAAATGCTACTTGGAAAAAATAATATTTTTATATCAAAAAATTTTTTAAATTTTAGTCTTACATTAGATATTTTACAGCGATTTCCTTTTAAAATTAAGTTTAAACATGAGCCAGCAAATTCAATGTATCCTTTACTGGCAATATTATAATTATTACAATTACAGTATCACAATCCTTATAAACTATTTGTTTTTTACAATTTGTATACGAATGTCTCCCATAATTATCTATCATATGATAAATATGTGTGCGGTTTAAAATATTCATATATATACACACACACATAAAATATGACTTTTATTTCACCTATATTTTGGATTTAGTTCTTTTCTTTTTGTAATGACTCGTCTTATGTCATAATTGAAACTGGCTTAAAATTGGTTTGAAATTTTCATTCTAAGTTATATAGTTTCATCCACTATGCACATGTGATGAAAAGTGAATTAGGGTGCTAAAAGTACAACACATCAAACTTAGTACATCATGTTTCAAATTGTGCATTCATACCTTTTTAAAAATAGTTTAATACTAATCACATTCATACAATCATTATCATTATTATAAGATCATTAAGCTTAAGGAATTGAACACCATGTGTAAAAATGACAGAAAATTACACAAAGACTCACCTAAAGCAATAATGTATACTGTATTTACTTATGTTACTTACTGCTGTTGTAACAAATTACCAGAAACTCACCATTCTAAAACAACACAAATACATTACTTTGCAGTTCTAGAGCTCAGAAGTTGGAAATGACTCTCACTGGGCTAAAATCAACGTGTCATCAGGGCTCATTCCTTTGAGAGGCTTTAGAAGAGAGTTCCTCTTTATGCCTTTTCTAGCTTTGAGAGGCTACCTGCTACACTCCTTAGCTAAGGCCCATCTTCCATCTTCCAAGACAGCAATGGCCAGTTAAGCCTATCTAAGTGCCATCATTGCTTCTTCTGCCTCCCTCTTCCACATTTAAGGCCCCTTCTGGCTACATTGGAGCCATCCAGATAATTGAGAACAATCTCCCTATTTTAAGGTTGGTTGACTAGCAAGCTTGACTCTATCTTCATTCCTTTTTGCCATGTAACATAAAACAGTCACAGATTTTGATGATTTGAATGTTTACATCTTTGGGAGATCTTTATTCTACTTACCACAACTACTAGCAATTGAATTTTATGCCATTTATCCAAGAAACATTAGTCTATTTTATATGTTTTTTCTTGTAATTTAAACTTATATGTGCACTATTAACCTTTTTGGCCTTAAATATATTTATGAAGTTTTATTAAATTATTACAGCAAGTAATTTAAGAATCTTAACTCTTTGCTATTTATATATATCTTATCAATCTACTCTCATCAACCTAGAATACAGTTGCCTGATAAAATACACAATATCCATGAAATTTTAATTTCACATAAATAACAAATAATATTTTGAGATATCACAACATTGTATAGGACATACATAAAATAATTATCCATTGTGTATCTGAGATTAAAATTAACATCTATATTTTTATTTAATAAATATGGCAATCCCAATTATGGAACTTCAAACATTGTTCCTCTGGAGAACTGAAAAAGAATTTGTGGGATCATCTGGTAAGACCCCTTAAGGAGAGCTGAGACCCGAATACAAATACAATTGATGTTGAAATGATTTCAAATAGAGGCTAAAGTTTGTTCAGATTTCTAAATGACTGAAAGTAAATATTTGGTTAACAGGAATCAGAAGGAAGCATGCTACTATGGCATGTGAGATTAAACTCAACAGGCATCTATGCCTTGCTGATACAGAATATGAATTGGGTAGTGTAGCAGCAAGAAAGAAACCCCTCTGGTATAATGCCTGAACAGCTTTAAATTAATGTAATATTCTAAGAAAGAGAACATGTGAAGAGATTTGAGAAAAAAGTCATGCTTTAGAAATTCCCAGTATGAGTGAATCAAATTGAAAAATGTCATAACATATCTACCTTATTTTATCTAAGATATGTTCCAAAATTATCTCAAAGTAAATTTTACTATGTAGAAATATATATTTGCATTGACTAATATTAAACAATTGAAGGTGTTTCCCTACAGAAGATACATTTTTATGCTTTTAAATCAAATATTACAAATATAGGAACAAAGAAGTTAAATATTATTTTTAATAGAATATATTATTAGAGTGTGGGGAATAAAAAAATACTCTTATAAACAAACTATGCATAATACATCTCTTTCTATTTAGAATCATACTTACAGTCATAAACATTTTTACTTTAAATACAAAATCATATAATAACTGAAATTAAATAATTGGACTCTACCCTTTTAAATTATGAAAATGTGGAAAACATTTTATGTTTGTATAGAGCTAGTTTTATATTCAAAGAATATGATGTTAGTGCTGATTTACACAAGAATATAAGCTCTAAATGTCTCAAGTACCCAAATGCATCAGAGGTTAGAGAATGTCCAATGGATTTGGATTGGTTAGCACAAGAGATGAAGGATAGCCATTTCACTTTCATCATCATTACCAGCACTGGGACAAGAAGGGGTAGCAGTCTTATTTAATGCTCAGACAAATCCTGTGTGCTACCATTGTTTTAATCTCCATTTTACAGATAAGAGCTGAGGCTTAACAGGGTGGCATGTACAGCATCACATAGTATATGGCCAAACCACAATTTGTATTGCACATCCAAACTCTATATTCATGCTTATAACCATTATACCATGCTGCCTCCATGCTGTAGCTAAACTGATTGTAATTTAATTGCTCAAGTATTATTTAAAATAGTGTAAAGTTTGTAACTATCACACATGGTGATCAGTTAGAATTGACTGCAAAATATCCTGGGTGTTGGAAATATGACCTCTATTTTTCAAAATAAATGAAAATTTATGTACAACTTCCACTAATATCTGCATATAACATTTGTATAACAACATAAAAATTTGAGGAATTAAGATTTTAGAGAAAAGCAACTGCTTTTGAAGGCTGCAAGTCTAAGGTTAAGAATTATTTTAGATTTAAAGATAGAGACAGACAGATAGTTTACCCTGTAGATTTTCTCAACCAAAGGAAGAACATGTGACTTATTAATAGGGTTTCAATACTTGTATTGAGTCTTAAATCATTATGAATTTCTTTTAAAGAAAATAAGAGCTTTTCTTGTTCCCAAATACATAAGGACTTTAAAACATTGACTTTCTCCCAGGGTCCATGGGATATGATCACAATTAGGAAAAAATAATAATAATCAAGAGAAAAGTTAAAGGTATACAAGGGAACTTAACTGGTTCTTTTTACCAACACTTTACAATTTGTCATGACAGCACTGCTTAGTAAACATAATTTCCTTCTCTCTTCCTTAAGAATTGGGACTGAGAAATTTATGATACTGCATTAACCAGAAATACAAGGAAAATGTGATAGAAGAAGATAAGAAAGTAATAGGAAGTAAAACCAAATTCCATTTCTAATGAGAGATTACTTAAAACATTAACTTTTCTGGGATCACATCAAAGTCTTCTAGCCAGTGGCCCAGGTAATTCTATGAAAGGAAAAAACGATCTGAATAAAAAACAAGGAGTAATAATGGGTAGAATATACCAAAGAAAAGTTAGCCAATGTTAAACTAGAAGAACTGGGAGGTGTCTGCTGCGAGATATGCTTTTTTATGGTGGGGGGCAACCAGAGAGCAAAGAAATTTATATATTAATATGAAATATTGAGTACCGACTGCCTTTTTCATTTTTCTGCCTAAGATATCTCATAAAACTAAAGAAACATATGGTGTGAGTAGACGTTCCATAGGACTCTTCGGAAAACTATTTCAAATTCTGGATCATATGTTTGTATCATGTTATATTTATGTGAATGCATTTGATTAAGGTTTATGAGATCAATAATCTGCCTTAAGTACACATTATCTTCCAAAATGCTTCCGGATTCATTTGCATCCCTCACTGAATATGCATAATAAACTCTGTGTGCATTTGCTAAAAAATTAGGTCATGCCTCTAAGTAGTTGACCACTTCTTATGTAGCTGGCAATTTTCTCTAGAATAAGAGCATCTTAGAATTAAACAGAGCCTTAGAAACTACCTAGTCAAGGACTCAATGTTTTATAAGTTTACCTGAGGTAAAAAGATTCAGAGAAGACTTGCTTAATGAAGGCCATAGAGATGTTAAGGAAACAAGAATCTCAATTTCTTGCCTCGCAGATAAGTCATTTTTTCCACTGTTATCTATAACTCACTTTTTGGAACACATTTGACTCAGAATTGGCTTGAAAATGTTTACCACTTTTCTTTTTATTCAATTCAACAAAAACCTTCTACCTGAAAACTATTTGTGAAGCACTTTGACAGACATTGGGGTAATAACAATAAGTGAGATTTGGGAAGAATGGATAAGAATTATAATTATCTCTTCCTGAGAAGTTATTGAATAGGAATACAACCATAGACACATAAATAACACAAGTACAACTCAGAACACAAATCTGGAAATGTGAAATAATAGACATCCAGATAGAGCATATTCGTGTTCAGAATTTGTAATGTTTTATAAGTTAAAAAAGAGTTCATGCATTGCTTGATTTGGTAAGAAAGCTGGTTTCACTGAAATGAAGACTGGTATTAGAAAGACAGAACCTGGAAAGTTTAGATGTGAGCTACTGGTCAGTATGAATTAATTTTAGTTTAAGAACACTTCATAGCACTATTGGGAGTACATATAACAATTTTTACTGAGTAACTAATTATAAAATTATCCATTTAAATCAGTCTCTTCTATTAGAGTTTAAGCTCCATGAAGGCAGGCCACTTCTGGCTCAAACAATCTGTCATTAATCAGCAAAGTGAAGGTATTAAAAATTAGCAAATTGCATAGCTATAAAAGAAGTGACAAAGTAGAAGTGCTATAGAATAACTTTATCACAGAAATTTGGAAGTCACTTATGAAAAGTGAGAGATAAATCATTATATCTCCACAGTAGTCTAGGCTGACATTAGAGATCTGATGTTGCAAATGAAAAGAAAAAAAATAAATGTAGTAGAAGTTTTAATAAAAAATATAACTTGTCAACAGAGTTTAAACAGGGGTAAAGAGGAAGGAGAAGTCAGTGTCAAATTCCACGCTTGGATCTTTGAAAAATAGAAATAATGTTGAAAGAAAGAAGGAAATTTAAGTAGAGATTAAGCATAATGGAGAAATACAGGGGATGTCAAAAAAAGTATACACATTTTAAGAGATGTTATCTACGCATTACTTTTTGAAGTTGAATTGAAGTTCAGTAGCAGTGATGTTCACCAACCATACTCCTGCCATTTTCTTTAACTGTTCTACCTGTTCCATGGTGATGCTAGCATTCATTTGATTAATGCCATCTTTTGAGCAAACATCATATTTAAAATGTGTATACTTTTTTTGACACCCTCTGTATAAAGTCAGAGGTGTAAGCCTGAGGCCTATGGACAAAAGGATTAAGTTAAGACACAAGACACCAAGTCTATTTACAATATGATTATAAAACTTCTTGACTTAACTTCCCTGTACCTGTAAAATTCACTTCAGTGACTTAGTCTCTTTGAGAACTCATCGCTTAGAGATGAAAGGAGATGGTTTAAATACAAAGCATTCAGCCTGGTTTTTGTCACAAAGGAGGCATTCAATAAACAAAAACCATTTTAAATATGATGTTTGGTTTTTAGATAGCTTAATTTCGCAATTGGGGTTTTGAACTGCTTTCAGATTTCAGAATTGGATTGTTTTACTTCACACATTTTTGAACATGTGAAAGGGCAGAGATTAAGAAAGCAGTTAGGAAAGAATGAATGCAGCTTTTCTAGCAGAAGTCATGTGAATAATGAGCACTTCAAGGCAGTGGTCCCTGGGAGAAAGGCCAAAATCAGGGGCCACTTGAGCAGAAGGAAGGTGAGATAAAGGAGACAAAGAAACACAAAGAGATTCGAAGCAATGTGGTTTTCCAGAATGTAGAGGAAGGGAAGGCATACAATGGGAGGAGGGAATATCACTAGCAATCACACATGTATGCCTGCACTGCATATACGCACACTACAACATAATTGAAAAGGTGGAAATAAGTCATTTGGGGGCCTTCTTTGGGGACAGGTACTTTATAATCCCATGGTACTCACTCCCATGGGACTGACTCATTACCATTCTTCTTGTCACCTCTACACATGTTCTTCTTCTGTGTTTTGAATGTAATTATTTCATGCTTGTCAATGTCAGTTCCTAACAATATGTAGGCGATGTAAGCAAATGTTCGATAAATTGCAGTTTGATTGGACATTTTAGCATGGGGAAAGCCTCTTGCTGAAGAAAGGACAGGGCTACCGTGATAAGCTGCCTGCTGATGTAAACACTTTCAGGGTTTATGTCAAGCTCACAATCTACCAATACTGTTTTCAATTCAATTCAATTTGTGTAGATGAGGATTTTAGAGAAAACAGCTGGCAAGAGAAACATATGACATTTAATCTTGTCTCAGAACATGAAATTTTCTGCAGAAGCTATATGTATATATGTGGGTACAGTTGGAGTGTGTTTATAGATAGACTCATGAAGGTTATATAAGAAGCTGTATTTTACTGGATTTGGTCCAACCGGCCTCAGCATTTTTTGTTTTTGTTTTTTAAGATACACTTGATTGAACAAATAACTCGGTGAATCTACAATTCTAAGATGAAAACATTCAACTGATTGCTATTTTTGAACTAAAAAGATGTTACTCAAAATGAGAATGACTGTAAGTCATTTTTAAAAATACCTACAGTATATAGGGACTTCTCAGCAACTTGAATGGATTTGGAGTCAATCATACTAAGTGATCTATCACAGAAACAAAGAACAGAGTACCATATGTCTCATTCATAAGTGGACCTTGAACAATTATAATATTATAAGAAAGCATTTGGCAGTAATGGGAAACTGTCGAGGGGGGTGGTTGGCAGTTGAGGGAAACTGCTAGGAGAGGGAAGGATATATCTCATCAACAAGGGTACCTGCAAAATCAACATTTGTATACCTAATCCTGAATTGCACCCACATCTTTATAATAAAAAAAAAAGCTGGGCTCGGTGGCTCAGCCTGCAAACCTGTACCTTGGGAGGCTGACGTGAGTGGATTGCCTGAGCCCCCACCTGGGCAACTTGGTGAGACCTCATCTCTACAATAAATCAAAAAATTAGCCGGGCGTGGTAGTGCACGCCTGTAATTCCAGCTACTTGGAAGGCTGAGGCAGAACCAGCAGGTCGAGGTTGCGGTGGCCAGGAGCGGCTACTGCACTCCAGTCTGGGCGACAGAGTGAGACTCTGACTCAAAAAAAAAAAAAGAAAAAAGAAAAGCTTTACAATGAGAACATAGTATGATTAGTGTTAGAATAGAGATAGTGCCGGATGTTTTAAACAAGTAGGGTTTTTTGATATTCTCCTTTTTAAAAGCAATGACCTTCTAACACAAAAAAAATTTTTTTAATAAGTTTTATGATTTAATGGTTACATTTTATTTCTCACAAACTTCTTTTGCTTATGAGCTTTCCAAAAGAGAGGGCAAAAGAAAGTGAAAATGGAAGACATCCCCTTGGCCCAGTGATACAATGCTTGCTTCTAGCTCTATCCCTCAGCACCTATGTTCTTGTATATAGCTCTTCTCTTCACTACACATTATTATCCTGTGTTTGCCCTTTGTGTTTATTGGCAATAAATATTTGTCTAAGGTGAACATTAAAAAATAAATAAATAAACAAACAAACATATCTACAGTTAGTGTTCTTGTTATTTGATCGGTTCAAAACTAGTCTCTGATAGCAGGATTCAGAACATTGCCAAAATGCAGAATCCTGCAGATGGACTCAATACGTGACTTTTTAAAAAATGATTTTAAAGAAACAATGTAGAAACTGAAAACTAATTGTGATTTTTAAACGCAAGGCACCCAAAATTACACAAAAATGAGATACAGTAAAAAAAAAATGTTGAGTATATCCGGTCATAGCCATAATAAATAAAGAAAATCAAGATTACCTTAAAACTTGTCCAAGTTCAATGGAATATTAAATTCATTTAACATTCACAGTTATATAATAAAATGGTGGTTATATATTTAAATTAGATGCATGATTTAGAAATGATCTGGCTTTTATTTCTAAAAAGCATGCCCTTTTTTTCAACCTTCAAAATTCATTTCAGTATTACTTAGTAGGTTTTTTACTCAAAATCAAATTCTACCAGTTATTCTTGAGATCTATTTTTACCTTTCTACACACAAATTGATTTTTACTTATTTTCACTATTTGAACCCAAATATCCTTTTTCATCTTCATATTTGGTTAGATGCAGTCACCAGCAATTAAAAATAATTGTTCTCTTTTTTAGTCCAGACCAGAAAGAAAGCTGTGACTCTTCATTGAAGTCCAATTGGGTAGAATCCCTGTAGCACCCCAGAGAAATTTCTGCCTCACAAGTACAAGTTAGCCCACACCAGGCAAGCGCTTTAGCTCCCATTGTCTTCTGCTCCAGATTCAATTTGAAATGAGTCTTCTCTCCACTTCCACTGCCCCATGTTACACTCCCTATATTCCTTGCCTGAATTTCCTCAATTAACTTATTGTCTTTTCTCTGATCTTTGTGTACTATAATTTATCTACTCACCACTGGGAGAGAACTCTCACGACATGTAATTTTATTGAAAATACATCCATGCTTAGAAAGGTTCACATAGACTCAAGTCCCTTGCAAATGAAGTACAAGCTTGGTATAAATCTCTTCATAAAACGACTCCCAATTATTTGACTAGACTTTTTTACCCTTTATGGGTAATCATGTAACGTATTGTCCACACTAGGAAATGCTGCTTCAGAGTAAAAAGGGGTGCTATTAACAGGACAAGAAGGAACACAAGGTCACTCAGGTCTCCTTGTGACTATCCTAAATCTAAATCAGTTTTCTGGTCACAGGTTTTACAAACAATGTCTGACTTTCCATTTTCTGAAAGTTAAAATATGCTGTTCTTACTGTCTAGGTGCTTGTTTCCATTGATTTCTTTCATTCCCTCAAGGCCTATTTTATTTTATTTTTTATTTTTTATTTTTGAGTTGAAGTCTCACTCTGTCACCCAGACTGGAGTGCAGTGGCCACTCCCGGCCACCACAGCCTCGACCTGCTGGGCTCCGGTGATCCTTCCGCCTCAGCCTTAAGGCCTATTTTAATTGCCGCTTCCTTCGTGAAAACTTTCTTCATCCCCCAAAAGGATGTGATATCGTCTTCCTTTCACCATCCCTGGCCCCAAGAACTCATACTCTGAACTTCACTGCCATTATCTTACTCTGTCTAGTGTCAGAGTGCCTATGTGCTTGGTATTAACTCCCTGCTTGGCCCTAAAATACTTGATAACAACTTTGTGCTCATTTTTTGCATTTTCCAGAACATTAAGCAAAAGTTTTTGCATATAGAAAACATTTGATAAATATTTTTGAGGAAAAGCAGTCATCAGCAATAAGCTGACACAAATTGTGACTACTGAAAAATATTAATTTAGCAATTGTATTACCCCTAAAGAAGAAGACATCCATAAACCATTTGTGACAACCAAAGAAATTGAGCCAGTTTACAAGTTCAAAATCATCTACTTTGTATCTAAAAAGTTTTCCTAAAAAATATATATTATACATTAAAAGTTCTTAACATTTATGCTGTATTGGAAAAATTTCTTTTGGGACTTTCACTTAAATCCTGTATGCAATGATTTATATTTGTATCATATAGATTTATTTAGTAATTAAATTCTAAGTATTTGTTAGATAAAATAAAAACCCTGTTTTACCCCTCTCCTTATCTTCTGATTCCATTTTATAGAATTAGTGAGTTTGAATAGTTTTCTGGTTTGTTTTGTTTTGATGTCGTTTAACTAAAGCACTTTATCTCTTATTTTATCAGTATTTGTATTTTTTGGCTATTTGCAGTAAAATATACATATGTCTTTTACAATATATATTTTTAAAGTTCTTTAAAAGATGAGTGATTTAGTATTTTTGCACACACCCCCTCTTTATTGTCCCTATTAACAGAACTCTCCATTTTTAAGTTACAATCCTACTTTTAATTTACAGGGCTTATAATATTTACATTCACTTTAGTAGGTAAATTAATATTTATGTGTTTAGTTTCTAACAACGTAAGACCAATACAAAAGTCAAGTACTCTATTATGGCTATGAAATGCTATCCCTTCAGGTTCATCCAGGTACCATAATGGAAAAAGGTAATAAGCCACTAGGTAGCACCAGGGTTTAATATGTCTTTTACTGTATATATACTATATACAGTATACTGTATATATACTATAGTATATATATATATAGTTCTTCATTTCTTCTAAGACATATGTGATTGCCACCATTGTCCATCTCATATCTGATATGCCATTTCATTTTATTGAATTACATCTAAAATAATCCATACATAGATATATAGGCACCAGATTTTCTAAGCCATTTACATATCTGCCTCACATTGATTGAACGTAAGTTTGGTTGGAGATACAATTTTAAGTTTAAAATACTTTTCCTTCAAGAAGGACTTTGCTTATTGTCAACTAGAATCCGAGGAAGGCTTGTAAAGTCTGATTTTCGTTCTTTGTAGGTATCTTTTTGTCCCGCTAAAAGTTCTTAGAATTTTCTCTCAGTTAACAAATTTTTATTAAGATGTGTGGCTCTTTCCATTTAAAAAATTTACAAATTGTCATATTTCAGCTTGTGAAATTTTTCCTTTTTTAAAGATTATTTCTTTCTCTTCTTTGTCTCTGTTTCTCTTCTGAGATGCTTATTAGATGTTGAAATCTTGCACTTATCTTCAACATGTTTGAACCTTTTCCTCATATTTTCCTTTTTTTCACTTTTTCTTTTTAGTTCTGCCTTTTATTTTGCCCAGTAGATTTCTAGTCTGGTCCCAATCGATCATTTCAGCTTTTTATTTTCACATTCATAATTTTAATTCCTAGGATCATTTTGCTATTGCTTGATTAATCTTTTCTATAGCAACCTGCATGTGTGTGAATGGCTGTGTGTTAAAAATCTTCTCGAGTGCTCTTAGAATGCTAATTAAAATTTTGATCTTTTGGTTGGGCGCAGTAGCTCAGTGTGTAATGCCAGCACTTTGGGAGGCTGAGGTCAGAGGATTGCTTTAACTCTTGGGGATCGAGACCAGCCTGGTCAACTTGGTGAAACCTCGTCTCTACAATAAATCCCAAAAACTAGCAGGGCATGGTGGCGAGCTTCTATTGTTCCAGCTACTTGGAAGGCTGAGGTGGAAAGATCACCTGAACACAGCAGGTCGAGTCTGCAGTGGCCATGAGCATGCTACTACACTCCAGCCTGGGTGACAAAGAATGAGACTCCAGTTCAAAAGAAAAAATATTTTGTTTTTAATAATTTCTATTTTTTTTCTTTCTTTTTTTTTTCTTTTGAGTTGGAGACTCACTCTGTCACCCAGACTGGAGTGCAGTGGCTGCTCCCGGTCACTACATCCTCGACCTGCTGGGCTCCAGCGATCCTTCCACCTCAGCCTTCCAAGGAGCTGGAACTACAGGCACGTGCTACCACGCCCGGCTAATTTTTTGATTTATTATAGAGACGAGGTCTCGCCAAGTTGCCCAGGCGGGTCTCGAACCCGCGGGCTTAGGCAATCCACTCACCTCAGCCTCCCAAAGCGCTGGGATTATAGGCTGAGCCACCGAGTCCAGTTAATAAATTCTCTTATATTTCCTGAATCACTTGTGGGATATGTTTTGGATTAAGTTATTCCATTTTGTTTGCTTGCTTTTCATCTTTTTAAATTATGCTCTTAGTTTTGTGAAGTTATCCTGTCATCCTTGGCTGTTGATGCAGAATTATGATTGAAGGGTAGGGTGAAGGATAAAGATTACTGGCAGGTCCTGTTTTCTTTGGAAGGACTGACTATTCACTTGTAGTCAGTGACTATTTCATTTGACTGGCTTCTCTTAAAGATGCATGGATACTGGCAAGCACGCAGATTGGGAACTCACCCCAGGAGGAACTTCTAAGAATCGAGACACTTATAACAGTCTTATCCTGGATCGAGCTGCATTTCATAGTTCCCATGTTCATGTCTAAAATAAAATCACTTCAAATTCTGCTCGTTCTCTTTCAGTGACTTACACACACTGGAAGTCTGCTATCAGCAGATAATCCCCATTCTTTAACATAGTTCATTTCAACCTGTACTTTCCCCACATTAAAGTTGGAGCAGAAGGGGGAAGTGAGGGGCCCAAGTGGGCCAGTCCTTCTGAAATGCAGTCCTTTAAATATTTCCCCGGTGGTCACTGTAATGACTGCTGCTGGCCTTTTTATTGACTTTTAGTTTGGAAATTATTTGAGACTCCCATACTAAGAATCACTTATGCCTCTCAGGTTTTGCTTTCCATCTTTTAATTTTTCAGCCCCAAATGACTTTTATTTTCTCAGATTTTCTCAAAGTGTTTTATCAAATGTTGGAGCTAACAATATAATGGCATACCTCTTTCACTCTCTCTCTCTCTTCCACCTTTTCCCTTTTCTTTCTTTCTTTCTTCCATTTTTATAGTCATTTTTCATTTCATTGTTATCTTAGAGGGAAGGACATATGGTATATATATATCGTTGTGTCAGCTATTACCTTGAACCAGAAACCAAATTAAGCTTCTTTTTTATATATTTCATTTAATGACTCAAATCTGTTAGAATTTGTTTTAGATAGCCTGGAATTTATATTAATGCTTGGTTAAATATTTCTTCTACACTTTAAGATGGGTGGTACTAACCCATTTGATACTACATTTAGATTTTTCTTTTAAACTTCTCCATATATATGTATATATGTGTATATATATATGTAACCATATATATATGGTTACAGACAAAAGGAACTGTTTGCTTGCAATCTGCTTTTCCTGGCACACTGTTGTGTTCCATGAGCTATAAGCATCTACTGGATCATGGAAAATGCATTAAAAAGTAACAATAAGTACTTTAGTCACTACATTCTATACTATCAACAGTCTGGGGTGTCATTAGGTTCTATCTATATAGAAAAGATTAAGTCTCTATATATGATATACCCTTAGTATTTTGACATAACGCCATGAGCACTATGACTCTGAAAATATTCACCCTTTAGTCTTAATCAAATCTAGTCTCCTAGAACTTTTCAAGCACGTTAAGAAAGTGAACCCATTTTGATGAGATGTGTTAGCTCTATCATAAGTTTGCAGGTTGACTATCTAATGGTCCAGTTTAGTAATTGTTGCCATTTAAGCATAGAAAACTCAAACCCTTTGTAAACTCAATTTCAATGAAAAACAAGATGAATGTAAAATTATCACAATTTCACCAACCCCCTAAATGCTTAAATTAAGTAATCCTGTGTCCCACAGCTTCCTCAGAGCCCCAAAATGTAGGATAGAAAATTGAAAAAGATTCCCTAAGCAAATGTTTTTTGTGATGGCAAAGAAGATTATTGGCTAGTAAATACTCTGCGACTGGTTGCTTCAAGTGTTAATTACTCTTAAGTTTAAAAAAAAAAAAATCAAACAAGGTGGTGTACTCCAAAAGAATTGTCCTAAAATTAAAGTCAGTAATTTTCTGCAACAATAATATCTAGTACAACCAGAAAAACAAAAACAAAAAATTGAATAAGGCAACATTCCCTAGGAAAGCCTGACAGCCTTGTCTGCATGGGCCCTAGAATTCCTCCTCATTTTTTCTTCTAAATCTTCACAAGCACATCATTTGAACTAAGTGCATAAATAAGGCCATATAAATGCTTTCCTTTTCAGTTGTTTTTAAAATGTATTTTCCCCTTCCAGAGTTGATTGCAACAATCTAGTATAATTTATCTTGTCTAGGAACAATCCAACACAATACATTAAATAGTTCTATAACTTGGGAAAACACTGAGCCCTTCAAAGGAATTCACTTCAAATATCTATAAGCTGAAGAGGAAAAAAAAATGGTATACTGTTTACCAACAGGAAGCCCAATATAGTTATATACAACAGTTACAAACACACAAAGTGAATATGATAATCATTTCCACTTCTCTCCTCTCTAATGAAGTGGTTGAATGTTGGAAAACAAGATATAGCTGTAAAATTTCCCCTGGTTTGATCTAGTCTGCAAATGTCTTCCATTATTGTCCAAGTTATATTGACAAGATATATCACAGGATTTTTTAGGCTGTTCTTTTCTCATCTGTACTATTTCTTAGAGCAGGAATTTTATTACTGATCTCAGAACTACCTCTCACAACTTTTATGAGAGTTATCCACATCTGAAATTATAATGTAAAGATTTCAGCAACTGCTTTCTGATGATACTTTGCTTTCCTTCAGTGCTTCCTGCTAAATATTTGAAGGCAGTTACAAGTTGTTTCAGGAACAACTCTCTCCTTTCTTCTCTGAATCATACAGATTTATTTCTCCCTCATAGCCCTCTTTAACAACTTTAATCTGTAGACTCTACATTCTCAGGCAAGCCTATGTTTGAGAAACCACTTTCAGTTTTAGTCAGGGGACTGCACAGACATGGTCTAAGTGGCTGAGGAAATTGAGACAATTATCTGGATAAATAAAATCACATCCTCCCACTCAATTCATTTAAGTATATTCAGTCATTAAACAAATGTTTTTTTTAGGAACCTATTTCAGACTCAGGAATATGCTAAGCACTGAGCAAAACCAAATAAGGTCCTTGCCTTCATGGGTAATAGCCTAATGGTAATAATAGCCAACATGTATTCACTGCTTATTATGTACTAAACACTTTTAATAACTCACATCACATAACTTTCAGCAAAACTATCATGAGGTATTTCCTAGCACAAAAAAAAAAACCACTTTAAAAAGGAACAAAAGAAGTTTTGTTTCTTTTTTTAAAATCAATCGTCTTCCTGCTTTTTCCCAGAATACATGAACTCAATTCTGCTCTAGTTTGAGAATAGGGCTCGGTGTAGACAGCAGGTGATTGCTTTATATTGTTTTATATTCAAATTTGCATTCTCCAGAGGGAACATATTACTATCCACATATTACTAATCTTTTGCCTGTGATTTCTCAGTTAGTTTAGCAGATCCAAGATTTAATTTTTTTTTAATTTTAAAGATGAGGGGTACAAATCAGGATAAGTGGTCATTGTACAGGTACAGTTTGGGCCTCCTTTTAGTCCCCACCTTGGCTGGTTTGAGATCAGTTACCCTTATTGTTGTTATGTGCCCCCACCTTCCCCTGGTAGTATCCCACTACTGCCAATCTCTTTTTTATTATGGTAACTGTTCAGGGTCTACTTATGAGTGAGAACATGTGGTACTCAATTCTTTGTTTCTGTGATAGATCACTGAGGATGATAGACTCTAAATCCATCCAAGTTCAGATTCAAGATTTAAACCCGAGTCCTCACACGCTCTTCCTTACTCCACTGCTCCAGCTCTGCACCCCTACACTCTTCTTTACCCCTGTAGTCTTCTGTTTCTACGAGAGGTACATACAGTAAAAGAAAGAGGGAGGGCTGACATGGCAAAAATATCCCAAGAGACACATCAACTCTTCTTTGCTTCGCAAATTTTAGATGGAACAAAGGACAACTATAATATTGTTTTCCCACTGTTCTCCCTAAATACTAGTAGCCCAATTTTAGAACAAGTGATAGTGACACAGTTTTAGAAAGAAATGTATATGGTTCATCATTAAATGAGAATCTATTTTTTTCCAGAAAAAAAAGTTGTTGTTAATGGCGATCACAATAAGATGCAAATAATTCCTTGATGCCATAGTCTACTTCAAATCACAAATAAATCTTTATATTATGATGTTATATTACTATTGTGCAAGGCAATCCATTTGCTCATTTAATAGGCATTTATTGAGAATGTACTATATGAAAGGCTCCATCTTAAGAGACATATTTATTCAGATATACATCAGACAGACCTGCTTGCCATTCACAAATTTATAAAAAATGACTTCTAAAAGTAAGAGGAGAGCTGGACATGGGGACTCATACCTGTAATCCAGCACTTTGGGAGGCAGAGGTGGGAGGATTACCTGAGCCCAGGGATTCGAGACCAACTTGGGCAACTTGGCAAGTCGTCAACTCTACAATAAATCCAAAAATTAGCTATGTGTGGTAGCATAAGCCTGTAGTCCCAGCTACTCAGGAAGCTGAGAGGAAAAGATTGCCTGAGCCCCATAGGTCAAGGCTGCAGTTGCTATGATCGTGCCCCTGCATTCCAGCCTGGTTGACATAGTGAGACTCCGATTCAAAAAAAAAAAAGTGAGAGGAGGAAATAAAGTGGTGGGAGTGAATAGTGAGAGGAGTCTAAGGTGACCCCAGGTTTCTGACTTGAGCTCCTAGATAGATGCACTATGCATCTGGAAGGTAAAGGAAGAAAAACTAGTTTGGGATTTATTGTGTGTGGTGTGTTTGTTGTTTGTTTTGTCATTTTTGAGTGTTATCATCTTTCCACTTTGAGGGTGTTTTGTTTCCATCTGATGCTCTGGCTGAAGCCCCATGCTCCTGGGATCATGGCAGTGTCATAACCCTTGTCTGATTATCTTGATTTTATGAGCCCAATTAAAATATGTATTTAAGAGATTCCTGCCATCTTTACAGCTCCTAAACATCCCTAAGGATTCTCTTCCTGACTATTAAGTTAATTATATTTGAATTTTTTGTCATTACAGTGCAATTATGCAAGCTTGTGTTAGGGTATGGCCATGCCTCAGTGTGTCCACCCTTTTTTCACACAACTTTTTTGTGGGGAAACAAAAGGTGCATTTATACCATGATCTAGTAAAATTTTATAGTAGGCACAAATGATGTTATTAAAATCTACTTGGAAAATGATTCATCTTAATTTCAAAAACTGAAAAAAAATGTAAAGTAGAGAAGTCAAATGGTGCTGTATCATTGAGTGAAAATATACTTCAGAAAGCTGTCTATCTCCATGACTCTGCTCTGTCTCCCTTTGTAACTTGTTTTCACCCAAATATTTTCCAAAATGTCTGTCCAAATTATTCAACTAATTTTACTTTTTATTCCTACTTCTTGTCATCTCAGAGAGACCCGCACAGTAGGATGAGTTCTCTGCTACAGAGGTTATTCTAAGAGGGAATCATAAATGCATACTGGAAGAAATTCTGCTCTTCTTCATCCTATAAACTGTGTCACTACATGTATAGTTACAGGAGGCATAGTTCTCTGCTTTCTCATCTCGGATCTGACCCTTCACTATCCTCTTCTGTCCTTGAGCCTGGCACCTTGCTGGTGCTGGCAGGCGTCAGAAAGGCATGGGCTTGGAGCCAGATGAGCCGTACAAGGAAGGCTCAGGGAAGCAAACTGACATGGGCTCAATAATTAGCACAATGCCTGACACAATGCTCAATAAGATTCTGCTGAATTAATGGATGTGTGTGCCGCCTAGCTGTTGTAAATGCTTCAAGTTGGTAATGTGGGGCTAATTGACTGAGCATTTAAGTTGAAAATGGAGGACTGACCAGCTCCTTGATCCTCCAAAAACTTATTGAAGGCCTTCTTGTAGAGATATAAAGTTTCATTCATTTTTAATATCCATGCCAGTAATTTTAGGAATGTGAAAAACTAAACAGTCCCACAATTTTATGTATTGTTTTAAATAATAAAATATACTTGGACAGAGAATGGCAGGTAATACATTTTAAGATGAAGATTTAGGATAACACGTAATTTTATCACATTGAGTGCCTCAGTAGCCAAATCTTAGCTATTTAGGTAGTTCTTGATGCAGAGCTGATTTAAATGTAACAACCCCATGACTGACTAAATCGTTTGAGGACTCTACAATGTTCTCAAAATTCCTAGAGTTTGTGCTTTGTAATGATTTCTTCTGTCTTTTCCATAGTCAATTATATAATATATTATTAGAATAGATATTAGAATAAATTTCAATTAACATTTTATAATTTGTATTACAGTATTGTGATACAGACTTACTCTTATTCCCGAAAGGTACAAAAGAAAAAGGAATTTAGCTTGTCACACTCAGTTATGTCTCTGTAGGCATGGATAGATCCAGACCCATGAAAATATACAACATAACAGGTTTCTTTTTTTGTTGTTCTTGTTGTTGTTTTTGTTTTTAATTTTTTTGTAGAGACTAGGTCTCATTATGCTGCCCAGGCTGGTCTTGAACTCCAGCAATCCTCTGGCCTTGACCTCCCAAAGTGCTGGGATTACAGGTGTGAGCCACCACACTTGGAAAAATTCCCATCGTCTTTCAAGAGAAACTAAATGATGTGCCATTCTAATGAACTATGCCTGGGAGTTCCTTTCAACCTACAGGATACTAGTGTGTGATCTGGGCTATGTTAGATATGACTCTTCTTAATTCTTTTTTTTTTTTAATGTTTAATTTTAAATATGTGGGGTACAATTCAGGCTTAGGTATACAAAAGTTCATTATGCAGGTACCATGGTGACTTCCAGGTTTTCAAAGGGATGTACAACTAGCTCCCACAGACCCAGCATCACAGGGCAACCTCCACTCTGGCATATTCTTATATTCCTTTCACCCTGAAATTCTTATTGTCTCCATCACTGCTCCTCAGGGGGCAGCTACAACTCTGCAGTGCTATTGTTCTGAGAGAAAAATTTTTTAAAATCATCTTAAGAAACCTATTTAATACAGTAACAAGTTTACTCTAATCAACAGCAAGTCTGTTGAAGTACATTTTTGTCCAGAAGTAGTTGAAGGCCACATTGATCAAGGAAGGGAGGCATGCTCATACTAATGAGCTTCCCCTCCCCTTGTTGAGGACATTTTCTCAGAATCTGTTAACAGTTTAAGTCATGCAGAACTTCCATAGAATGTTACAGCCTAGGGAATATGATTGCCCCCAGGATACTTGATGTTCTCACTTCTTATGGTGAAGGATGTAATCATCTTTTAGGCCCTCACTCTGAGAGAAGAACTTTCACACATGAACTTCAGGGCTGCAGGGTAATTATTACAAAAGGTAGCATTTGCCTGTGTTCTTACAGCTAGTTCACCTCAATCCCACTACCCAAACCTTGGAATTCAGGGTAAAACTTGGGTCACTGCTTTACTAGACACAAAACTAAAAACATTCAGCTCAGCAAATACTCCCTTTTATATACAGTTGTTCTTTATGTGGACAAGATTAATGGGAGATGGATAACAAAAGAGGATGGGTATAGTGGCTCAAGCCTATAATCCCAGCACTTTGGGAGGTCGAGGTGAGAGGAATGCCTGAGCTCGGGGCTTGGAGACCATCCTGGGCAACTTGGCGAGATTGTGCTCTAAGATGAATCAAAAAATTAGCCAGCCATGGTAGCATGTGCCTGGGGTTCCAGCTACTTGGAAGGCTAAGGAGGAAGGATCACCTGAATCCAGCAGGTCAAGGTTGCAGTGGCTGCAAGCATGCCACTGCACTCCAGACTGGGCAACAGAGTGAGACTCCAACTAAATAATAATAATAATAATAATAATAATAGGAAAGGAAATTACTTTGGGAGATTAATCGATCTTCAATTTCTAAAAATTATAAATTGCTTTATATAATTGCCCTTGGCTACCTTCTTTGTCCTCATCATCATCTTCCAATAGGAAAAAGTAGCAAGAATGTGGACTGAGAATATGTGGCTCAGAGGTAACAAAACCATTTGTGTGTGTGTGTGTGTGTGTGTGTGTGTGTGTGTGTGTGTGTGTGTGTGTGTAACTGCATGACTAAAAACTCTGCTTCCATGACTAAAATCATCATAATTATCAAGGAATGACTTTTTCTCAGAGTTGCATTAGGACAGAAAAAGAGACATTTGTCATGCAGTGGCGTATCTCTGGGACAGTTCACCCCTGTGAACCATGCCTGCCCTTTCTTCCTTCCTTTTAATTAACATTTGGAAAGGAACAGTGATGTTAGTAGATAACAGGGCTGGGCAGAGAGAACTAGAAAGGGATGTGAGCTCTGTCAATCTTCAACCTTGCTGAGGAGGACACATTAAAGCTTTTTTCATGGAAAATCAGCCTTCGTCAACACATATTCAAAGCAATGTGACCTTGAGGGATATATATATATATATATTTTCTAAATAAGAATAGCACAGACTGAAGCATCTTGAGAGAATATAAATGAACCAAAGGAAAGGAGGAAAAGCATCCGAAAAGAAGAAGTTAAATCCAGGGGAAAAAAAACAGTTGTCAAGTGCATTTCCTGCCACTTACCTTTTCTGCTGACTGGGCTGTACCAAAAAAGATGGGAATGAAAGCTAACCAAATGATGCAGGTGGTATACATAGTAAATCCAATAGGTTTGGCTTCGTTGAAAGTCTCCGGGACACCTCTCGTTTTAATGGCATAAACAGTACAAGTGACCATCAAGAGGATACTATATCCAAGAGAACAAATGAGTGAGAGATCAGAAATGTCACACTTGAGCACTCCCCTGGCGTTCTCTGGGTCTAGTGTCCGCTGCTCTCCATAGTCAATGATGATGTGGGGGGGGTCCACAACAAACCAGACAAACACTCCAAGGAGCTGGATGGAGATGAGGCTAAAGGTGATCACCAGCTGGGATGCCGGACTAATAAACTTGGGCGCCGTGACGGATTTCTTCCCCTGCTCAAATATTCGATGGATACGGTTTGTTTTGGTCAGAAGGGCTGCATAGCTGAAACACATGCCAAGTCCCAGGAAGATCCGTCGGAAGGAGCATATGATCGTATCTGGTGCTGCAATCATTAGAAAGGTGATTGAATAACAGAGAAAAATCCCTGTCAGAAGCACGTAACTAAGTTCGCGTCCCGAAGCCCTCACGATGGGTGTGTCATTATAGCGGACAAAGGTCACGATCACAAAGGTGGTGGCGATGATTCCCAGTATTGCAATGAACACAGGCACCACGGCCCAGGGAGAATGCCACTCCAATTTGATGATGGGGATAAGCTGGCAGCCTGTGCGGTTGATGTTTGGTCTCTGATCCAGAGGGCAAAGTTCACAGGAGAGCTCATCCACCTGGTAGTTGTAACCTTCACAGCGTTCACAGTGCCAGCAGCAAGGGACCCCTTTCACTGTTTTCTTCCTCTCCCCTGGCTTGCAGGGAAGGCTGCAGACAGATGCCGGGTGAGTGTGTTCTCTGTTACCCCACTGCATGTCTTCCACCTGTGGGCATAAAAAATTAATGAGCCTTCCATTTTTTCCCCCATTTATAATATCCTAATCCTAGCCACTGGTTTGTAATAAATCACTGAAAGCTGACAGTACAAATACAGTTTACCATAATAAGAGCCCAGTTTCTTTCCCTGATATTGACTTTATGAAAGCATTAAGTGATTGGGTCCAATAAATCATTCACATCATCAACTTGATTGTCATTAGTTTCTATTTACCTCTTTGATTCTGATCAATCTGACATTTGGAGAGAGACTTATTGGTCCAAACAGTTTTAAAACTAAAAAAGAGAAAGGAAAATAAAATAAAAAGCCCCATAGAAAGATGTTTTAGAGCTAATCACAGATATAAATGCCAGAATCCCTGAAAGGCTGGATTAGGATATAAACATATGTAAAAGATGATCCATGTCTTTCTACCATATTTGGGGAAATTCAAGTCACACTGTGTCAATTTTGAAAGGAAATGGCAAAATGAGTTACTTTAATCTCTGACTCTCCTCATGTGTTTATGGAGATAACTGTATTAATGTGTTTTGCCCTGTTTCAGCTTGAAACACTTTTTTTTTTCAGTCTTCCATTTCCATGTCGTAAAAAACACCAAACTGAATGATAAACTTGATGGTAATGTTTTTCACTGAACGAAAGTAGTCCTGTGGTGACTTAAAGCAGTGAAATTGGTTCAAATGAGAGTTTCCCTACGTTGCTTAGTATTTGCTTCAGGGCCTTAAAGTTCTACCTTATCATTTTGGGTTAAATCACAGAATACCTCTATGGAAATAAAAATGGTTTTGGAGGAGGATGGTGCCAATCCTTGGTCTCTTACCTTGAGTTTATTTGTTTTCCTTATTAGATATACAATACTTTTAGCAGCACACTAATAGAACAAAATGAAAAATTATGGATGATAGGAGACCACTTACAAAAAGAAGCTAGTATAAAAGGTAAGTTCTATGAAAGGAGTGACTTGTTCACTGGTGTGAACAGTGACTGACACACCATTTGCCCTCAGTAAATATGTTTTCAATTCATGCAGAAGAAAGGATGAGAAAGGCACCCTAGCAGACCCTTGATGAATAAGGGGCCAGTTGAAAGCAATGAGATTTGGAAATAGAGGGTTACTCAAAGAGGCACAGAAAAGGGAGACCAAGAAATGCTTTAGAAAAAAGAAAACAATCTTACTTTCCCAAGACTAGCTTTACTAACACCTCAAAAGAATGACTCTACTCTGTGGTCCACAATGCCCCCCCTCAATAAAAAGCTTCACTTCCTAAAATTCATGCACTAATGAAGTCTACTCCCATTATTAATATGTATTTTGATCTATCTAAATGATAGTACACTCCAGAAATGATAGTATGTGATTCCTTAGGCCAAGTCATAAAAGACATTTTGGCTTCTACCTTTCTTCTTGGTTCAGTGGACATTCCAGTGGAAGCACTGAAGTGTCCTGAAAACTCTCAACAGCGCTGTGGTAAGGAATGGAGGCCTCCTGCCCACAACCAGCACAAACTTGCCAGGCATGTGAGGGAGCCGCCTAGAAAGTCATTGCCTGGCCCAGGACTATCATACCACGAGGGACCTTGAGGCTAGACAACCCAGTTAAGCACTCCTGAATTTTTGATCTACACAAAGTATATGAGATAATAAATGCTTATTGTTTTAAGGTGCTAAGTTTAGGAGTTATTTGTTCTGCAGCAATAGAAAACTTATCTACTCTGTGACTAATAGGACAAAAAGAAAAAATATGGATGATAGGAGGCCACTTATGGAAAGAACCTACTATAAAAGTTAAGTTCTATGATAAGAGTTATCTGTTCACTGGTGTGGACAGTGACTGACATATCATTTGAATCATCAGAATCATCATTCTGATTTCTGTGTAGTAGTCGATTGAGAAAACACACCAGGAGAGTTACCACAGATGTAAAAAAAAAAAAAAAATGCCCCAAAGTGTACAGTTTTAGCAATATTCCTTGATCACTCTTAAGGTTGGTACCCCTTTGGAAACCAGGTGACTGAGATTGTTCCCATGAAAAATTACTTAAGAATGTTTTCCTTTCTTGAATATGGGGTGAATGGCTAAGGGCAGAGAACAACAGTCTCCCACTCAATTCTTGCAGAAACCTGTCTAATCTCCCCAAGGTGGAGTAGAGACTTCGTGTGTTCTTTAATTTCACACATCCTCCCTTGAGAAAGCAGAATCTACTTTGTGTTTCATATGGGCAATTAAGACTATTAGATCTGTGCTGTCGGCTCACCACAGAGGAAATGTAGTCTAGATAACCCTGTTAATTTGTGATAGACTTTAATGACTTAAAGAAATTATTTTATTTACTTATAGGATTGAAGTAAGAAATGTAAAAATAATTAAGTTGGAATCACATAGTGGTTTCTTTTAAAAATATTGAGAAAAAATGAAATGCCCCACTGTGTGGCTAAAGTATTGATTCTATACCCTAATGGGCTCTTATAAGATAATAAAACACATTTTTGACGGTTATGTTTCAAGGCTAATTATTGTAAAGCCAAAATTGCATTTTGTTGGAAACCTCTATAGATTTATAATGCTGCTGCCCAAAAAAAGAAAAGCAGCAACAACAACAAAAAATTAGACATACTAAACTTCAAGAAAACTTAAAGTTAAATTTCTCTAACCACATGTATAATGCTTTAATTCTTAATATGCTTTATTTTTCAGAAGGAAATAAGACATTTTTTAAAAAAGAAACATACCTATAGTAAGTCTGATTACATAGGATAAGTATTTATCATTATAAGCTAAGTATGAAATTTTCCTTGATAAGTTTTATATGTATCAAACCAATGGCAACATGTTTTTTATAAATGAAAAATAAAGTTGAAAGAATATGGAAAATGCCACAGTTTATTTAAGAGTTGTGAATTTTCTTCAAGTAAAAAAAAACAAAAACACACATTTAAGCAAAATGTGTGATACTATTATAATGAAGATAAAGTATGCTTTATTTAATGTGTTCAATATAGACGTAAATATACATAATTTGGTTTTCATCAAGGAACCTATTTATGTTAAATGATAATGTGGATTGATGTGATAATTAAAGTTCAAAAACCAACCAATATTCACAAGGAAGGACAAATAACAAATGCAAAAAAAAAGATCTTACAAATACATTAATATTTGAGACTAACAACTTTTTACATAGTTGCTAATAGAGTATTTAAAATAATACTACTTGAAAGCAAATTTAATTGCCTAATTTCTACAACTATGTCACAAAGCATAAACAAAGATCATTCAACTTTGTATAACTATATTAACACATCGTATTTTCTTTCATAATAAGTATACAGAGAAGCTTTATCCATGTATTTTTTTTTAAATTGTCTTCATTATCCATGATATTATTCCGATATTAAGATGTTTTCTGTCTAAAATGCATACTCTAACAAATGGATGATAGTCATGTAAATAGGTCTTCCAGGAATAAAAAGAATAGCCCATTCCTGTCTTTATAATGTTTACCAACAGTGATTCCTTCTGTTGGTTTCAATCCAGTACATTTCAGAAAATGTAAGCCATCACCTGGTTTTTACAGTCAAATTCTGTTACTGCTGCAGACAAGTACACCAACAGTCACAGAACCAAAAGTTTCCAGAACAGTCAACCAAGAGTAATGTTTCATTTACTCTTTAAAAAGAACATTACTTTTATAGAATAATTTTATTCTGTTTAGTTTTAGTAATTTCTGGAAAAAGGGATCACAAGAATGTTGCACAATTAAAAGCCTTATTATAATCAATACTTTCCATCACTTATGACAAAAGTCTCACTTAATATACCTCTATTATAGTGTTTTTCAAAGAAATTAAGTAGCATCTTCATTAATGTGAGTGAATGTGTACTGTATATGAGTACCATATATAGTATGTGGAAAATTTTAAATATAATACATATAATTTATATCTAGTCCTACCAATCTTAACTCTTTTCACCTTGCTCTATCAGCATAGTATTAATAATTATTTTTGTGACTAGCTTGACTCTCAGTATTCAAAACTCAACTTCTTATCTGACTGATAGAATAGAAGATTGCCTTTAAAAATATTTGTAGTGACACAAGATTATTTTTAAACCTTCACTCATATTTCATGTAATCAGTGGACTTAACAAGTATACTCAATCCACATAGGTATGTAAAATTTCAAAATGTAGTATCATATTTTGCATATCATAGACTCACCATGAATGAGTACATATTGCACAGTTAATATGATAATGTAATACAAAATACATTATGTGTGTGGGATCATGGGTGGGTGTATCTTTCTTAATGTTTACACATGTCCTTTGGGTCATGCACAGCTGTAAATGGCCACAATGAATACAATGTTTCCTTCTTCATCAAAGTGGTAGTAGGTTCAGTGTCCTCTAAAAATCTGATAGTCTTGAGATGATTCCCAGATTCAAGACCTGGTTTTATGTCATATCTACATAACTTTTAAAAGTACAAAGATTCTTCTATTTTGAAGACAATTTAAAATTAAATTTAAAAGAATGATTATAGTTACAATAGCATCATGAAATCAAATCCTCAGGAATAACTCAGCAAAAGAAGCATAAGATTGTTCGGTAAAAACCACACACCACTAAAAAAAATGAACAAAAAGTCTAAATAAATGAAAAAATCCTATGCCCATGGATCAGAAGATTAAATATTACAAAGATAGCAACATTCTCTAAACTTATCTGCATACAGATTCAACACAATCTCTATTAAAATCACACTTCTGGATTTTAAAACTTTTGGTAAAAGATGTGGTAATTAAGATAGCAAAATACTGGCATAAAGATAGATAAACTGATGGCATAGAATTGAGAGTCTAGAAGTAAACCATAACATGAATGTTTAATTAATTTTTGACAAGGCTACTAAGACAATTCAATGAAGAAAGAACAGTCTTTTCAAATATGGTGCCAAAATAACTGGAATCTGTATGCAAAATAATGACGTTTACCTCATACCATATTCAAAATCTTACTCAAAATGGATCAAACATTTACTGTAATAGCTAAAACAGAAAAGTTCTTAGAAGAAAACAGGAGAAACTCTTTGTAACCTTGGGTTAGGTAGTGTCTTTTTAGAAATGACATCAAAAGCAGAAGCAAAAAGAAGAAAAAAAATTGAACTTTATCAATATTAAATACGTATATGCTTCAAGATTATGAAAAGACAAGACTATCAAGATTATGAAAAGACAAACCACAGGATGGGCAAAAATATTTTCAAATAACATATCTGTTAAAGAACTTGTATCCAGGATATGTTTTTAAGAAACTGTAAGAATTTGGCTGAGTATGGTGGCTTACACCTATAATCCCAGCACTTCGGGAGGCTGAGGCAGGAGGATAGGTTGATCCCAAGAAGTTGAGACCAGCTTGGGCAACATAGTATGATCCCATCTCTATGTATTTAATAATTTTTAAAAACCATTAGAATTCAGTAATTAAAAGACAAATAATCCCATTTAAGACGAGCTAATGAGTGGAATAAACATTTCCCCAAAGAAGACATACAAATGACAAATAGTACATGAAAAAATACCCAACATTATTAGCTATCACAGAAACTGAAATAAAAGCCACAGCACACTTGAGGATGGTTATAATAAAAAATAAAGACAATAGCAAACATTGATGAAGATGTGGAGAAAAATAGAATCCTTTGCACTGCTGGTGGCAATATAAACTGGTATAGGAGCATTGGGAAAAAGTGAGGCAATTCCTTAGAAAGTTAAATATAGAATTGTCACATGACATACCAGTTCCACTCCTAGGTATGTATCCAAGATAATTGAAAATATATGTTTCCACAAAAATATGCACATAAAAGTTCATAGTAATATTATTTGTAATACACAAAAAACTCAGAAATAAGCAAATATTAATTAACTGATAAACAAATATAGTATATCCATACAATGAAACATTACCCAGCAATAAAAAAAAATAAAGTAGCATTTCACAACAACAACAAAAAAGAGCTTGAAAACATCTTAAGTGAAAGAAGCCATTCACAAAAGACTACATATTGCATGATTTCATTTTATATGAAATTTCCAGAAGAGACAAATCCACAGAGTGGTACCTACCAGGGACTGGAGAGCAAGAAGGAAGTTGAGAATGACTACTCCAGAGAGTGGGATTTTTGAATGATGATGAAAATTATCTAAAGTTAGATATTGGTGATAGATATACAACATTTTTTAAAACTTTTAAATATTTTATTTTAAAATTGTGGGGTACAATTCAGGGTTAAGTATACAAATATTCGTTGTTCAGGTACCCTTGTTGATGAGGTGTGCCCCCCCCTTCTCCAAGTAGATTCCCATTACTGTCAATCCTACTTCCCCAGCCCCCCCACCCCACAGTTTCCCACTACTCTCAATCCTTTTCTTATAGTATTATGACAGTTGCTCAAGGTTCACTTATGAGTGAGAACATGTGATACTCAGTTTTTTGTTTCTGCAAAAGATCACTCAGTATTATAGACTCTAAGTCCATCCAGGTTGCTGCAAAGTTCATGATTTTGTTCTTTATGGCTGCATAATATTTCACTGGGTATATGTAACACAATTTTTTTTTATCTGTTTCTAATTTGATGGGCAGCATGGTTCGTTCCATGTTCTTGCTATTGTGAATAATGCTGCAATAAACACACATGTGCAGGTATCTTTTTTATAGAGTGACTGAGTTCTTCTGGGTATATGCCCAGTAGGGGGATGGTGGGGTCATATGGAAGGTCGATTTTTAGATCTTTTAGGAATCGCCACACTGTTTTCCACAGAGGTTGTACTAGTTTACACTCCCACTAACAGTGTAGAAGGTGTTCCCTTTTTGCCATGTCCTCTCCAGCGTCTGTTATTTTTTGAGTTATTGATGATGGTCATTCTGACTGGAGTCAGGTGGTATCTCAGTGTAGTTTTAATTTGCATTTCTTGGATGACTAGTGAGGCTAAACATTTTTTCATGTATCTTTTGGCTGCTCCTATGTCTTCTTTTGAGAACTGTCTATTCATATCTTTTACCCACTTTGTAACGGGGCTGTTTGTCTTTTTCTTTTCAGCACGTTTGAATTCCTTGTAGATCCTAGATGTTAGGCCTTTGTCAGTCATAGAGTTGGAAAATACTTTTCCCAGTCTGTGGGCTGTCTTCCTGCTCTCTTGATGGTTTCTTTGGCTTTGCAGAAGCTTGTCATTTTGATGAAGTCCCACTTGTTTACATTATCTCTTATGGCATGGACACTTGGGGTTTTGATCAGGAATTGGTTGCCAGTTCCAATTTCCATAAGAGTGCCTCTTGCATTTTCTAAGGTTCTTATAGTTTGAGGTTTTACATTTAGGCCTGTGATCCATTTAGTGTTGATTTTTGTGTATGAGGATAGTTATGGGTCCTGTTTCAATCTTCTGCATGTGGTCAGCCAGTTTTCCCAGCACAATTTACTGAATAGGTTCTCCTCTCCCTAGTGGTTAGTGGTGGAGGCTTTGTTGAAGATGAGTTGGTTGAGAAATTGAGGTTTTGCTTCTGGAATCTCAATTCTATTTCATTGGTCTATATGCCTGTTCTTATACCAATACCAGGTTGTTTGGATTATTATAGCATTATAATAAAGTTTAAAATCTGGGAGTGTGATACCTCCTGCTTTGGTTTTTTTTGTTTGTTTGTTTTGCTGAGGATTTTTTTGTTTATTCATTGTCATTTATGTTTCCATATGAATTCCTGTATTGTTGTTTCTAGGTCTGAGAAGAATGTTGCTGGTAATTTGCAGGGTATTGCATTAAATCTGTAGATAGCCTTAGGTAGAATTCACATCTTAACAATGTTGATTCTTCTAGTTCATGAGCATGGAATATTTTTCCACTTATTTGTGTCATCTTTAATTTCTTTGAGCAGTGTTTTATAATTTTCATTGTAAAGGTCTTTCATGTCTCTGATTAGGAAGATGCCAAGGTGTTTCATTTTTTGTGTGTAGCTATTGTGAATATAACTGTGCTTTTTACTTGTGTATCTGTTTATTTATTATTTGTGTATGGAAATGCAATAGTCTTTTGCACATTTATTTTATACTCTGAGACTTTGAATAGTCCTTTATCAGTGCAAGGAGGTTTTTGACAGATTCTCTTGGGTTTTTGAGGTATAGAATCATGTCATCTGCAAAGAAGGATAACTTGACTTCCTCTTTTCCTATTTGGATATCCCCGATTGTCTTCTCTCTTCTGATTGCTAGCTAGGATTTCTTAAACTATGTTGAACAGGATGGGTGAGAGTGGGCATTCTTGTCTTGTTCCAGTTTTCAGGGGAAATGGTTCCAATTTCTGTATGTTTAGTAGTATGTTGGTTATGGGTTTCTCATAGATGGCTCTTACTATTTTGAGGTATATTCCATCTATACCTAGATGTTCGAGGGTTTTTATCATGAAGGGGTGCTGGATTTTATCAAAAACTTTTTCTGCATCTAATGACATAATCATATGGTTTTTGTTTTTACATCTGTTGATGTATTTAATTACGGTTATGGTCTTATGATTGTCGAATCAGCCTTGCATCCCAGGAATGAAGTCTACTTGGTCGTGGTGGATTATTTTCAAGATGTGTTGTTCAATCTGGTTTGCTAGGATCTTGTTGAGAATTTTAGCATTTATGTTCATCAAGGATTTGGCCTGCAGTTCTCTTTCTTTGCTGGATCTTTACCTGGCTTGGGTATCAATGTGATGTTAGCTTCATAAAATGGGGAGAGATGGGGAGAGTTCCATCTTTCCAGTCGCCTGGAATATTTTCAATAGGATTGGTAACAGTTCCTCCTTGTACATTTTGTAGAATTCTGCTGGAAAGACATCTGGTCCAGGTCTTTTTTTTTTTTTTTTATAGGTAGGTTTTGTATGACATAGTCAATTTCCTGGATTGTTGTTGGTCTATTTAGAGTCTCGTTTGCCTCTTGTTTCAACCTGGGGAGGTTGTTTGATGTCAGAAAGTCCTCCATTTCCTTCAGGTTTTCAAATTTGTTTCCATACAAGTGTGTATAGTAGTCTCTGATAAACTTTTGTATTTCTTCAGGGTCAGTTGTGACTTTATCTTTTGTGTTTCTGATTGTGTTTATTTGGCTTTTTCTGTCTTTTTCTTGGTCAGTCTAGCTAGGAGAACATCAATCTTGTTTATCCTTTCAAAGAACCAGTTTTTTGATTCATTGATTTTTTTTGTCTTTATGTCCTGGATTTGGGCTTTTATTTTGGTGATCTGGATTTTTCTGAAGTTAGGGTTTTGGTGGTCTTGCTTTTCCAGCTTCCTTAGGTGACTTGTTAGGCTTTTTACTTGTTATCTTTCCATTTTCTTCATGTGTGTTTGTAGAGATATGAATTCCCCTCTTATTACTACTTTCATGGCATCCCAGAGGTTTTGGTAAAATATTTCTTCATTTTCATTTGTTTCCAGGTATTATTTATTTATTTATTCATTTATTTGAGTTGGAGTTTCACTCCATCGCCCAGACTGGAGTGCATTGGCATGCTCCCAGCCAGTGCAGCCTCGACTTGCTGGGCTCCAGTGGTCCTTCCACCTCAGCCTTCCAAATAGCTGGAACTATAGGTACATGCTACCATGCCTGGCTAATTTTTTATTTCTTGTAGTGAATAGGTCTCACCAAGTTGCCCGGGCAGGTTTTGAACCCGCAGGTTCAGGCAATCCACTTGTCTCAGACTCCCAAAGTACTGGGATTACAGGCTGAGCCACCGAGCCCAGCCTGTTTCCAGGTATCTATTAATCTCTGTTTTGATTTCCATGTTGACCCAGGAGTTGCTTAGCATCTTGCTGTTTAGTATCCATGTTTTGTGAGTTTTGGGAAACTTTGTTGGTGTTGATAGTTATTTTTATTCCACTGTGGTGTGCAAAGGTGCAAGGCAAAATTTCCATCTTATGAAATTATTTATGCTTGATTTATGGCCAAAGATGTGGTTGATCTTACAGTATGTTCCATGTGGTGATGAGTAGAATGTATATTCTGTGGTCATTGGGTGGAGTGTTCTGTAGGTAACAATTAAGTCCATTTGGTCAAGAGTCACACTGAGGTCCCAGATCTCCTTGTTGATTTTTTGTCTTGGTGATCTGTCTAGGGTTGTGAGTGGGGTATTAAATTCCCCAGCTATGATAGTGTTAGCATCAATATCTTTTTTAAGTTTTTAGAAGCTGCTTTATGAAAGCTGGTGCTCCTATTTTGGGTGCATATATGTTTAGGATGCATTTTTCTTGTTGGTTGATTGAACCTTTTATCATTATGTAATGATCTTCTGTATCTTTTTAAATTTTTGATAGCTTAAAGGATATATTGTCTGATATTAAGGTTGCAACACCTGCTTTCTTTTGTGTTCTGTTTGCCTGAAATTTTTCTTCTAATCCTCTTACTTTGAGTCTGTAAGTGTCCTTTCTGGTGAGATGAGTCTCTTGGAGACAATATATCGTTGCTTCATGATATTTTATCCATTTTGTCATTCTATGTCTTTGCAGTGGTGCATTTAGTCCATTCACTTTCAGGCTAATTATTGAAATGTGAGAGTTTATCCCTGTCATGAGGTTCTTATAGAGTTGTTGTCGTTCCTGTTTGTTTGTTGTCTTTTTTTGATTTTTGGGTTGATTCATGTGTGTTTTCAACCTTTTCCCACACTCTTGTAAAGACCATTTTCATTCTTTTTTTCCCCTTTCTTCTGTGTTTAAAACTTTCTTAAGTGTTTCTTGTAGAGAGGGTCTATAGGCAGCAGAAGTTCTTAGGAATTGAATGTCTGGGAAAGATTTTAATTTTCCCTTAGCTTAACTTAAGCTTAGCTTAGCTTAACTGGGTAGGTTATTCTTGGTTGAAATGGTTTATCTTTGAGAACTTTGACAATTGGGCTCCATGCTCTCCTAGCCTGAAGTGTTCTGTAGATAAGTCTGCTGCTATTCTGACTGGTCTTTCCTGGTAGGTAGTCTGACCTTTTTCTCTTGCTGCTTTTAAGGCTTTTTCTTTTATACCTACTTTGTTTAGGTGAATTATTATGTGTCTAGGAGTTGGTCTTTGCATTTGTTGTCTTGCAGAGGTTCTCTGAATCTCTTATGCTTGAATGGTCACATCACTGATGAGACAAGGGAAATTTTCTTGAATAATTTCATAGAATGTTTGTTCCAGGATGGTCTCTGTCTCTCTTTCTGCCTCAGGGTTGCTCACAGTTTGGGTCAGATGCACCAGGACTACTGTGGAAGGAGGGTGGATCAGATCTGGACTCATCTGAATTGCTGCCTCTGAAGTCTGCCACTCAGATCTGACCTGTTTGTGTCTGATCCAGCATGGGGGAGAGTTTCTGTCTCTCCCAGTTTGATTAGATTACCTTAGGTCCCAAGTTGGAGGCTGGGTGAAACTGGGCAGGGCAACGCAGGTCTCTGCCTGGTCTTGGGACAGAGAAAATGGCTGTGGTTAGTATTTCTTCACTGGGCATGGGGCTCCTCTCCAGATCTCCCTTATCTTCTCTCTCCACTGATCAGATCTAGGGCTCCAAATGATTTGCTACAACAGGTGATGGTGTGGGTCAGGAGCCAGGCAATGAGAATCAGATGGATTTGGCACTCTTCTCAGGAGAGTCCCATGAACAGCAGATAATTTTGTGCATTCCTGTCTTGAATCTCAGGGTGGTGGGGGCTTGCTCTCACCTTCAGAGGGGCCCAGGGTGCATGAACCTGAGTGTCCCCTCAGACGGACTTTCACTCTCCCACCAGCATACGCCTACTCATGCAGAGAGTCTTTATGGACACTTGCTTTTGCAGAGACTCTCACAGTCTGACCTGATGGGTCACACCTTGTCTGTACCCCAATATACAACATTGAATACAATAAAAACCACTGAATAATGTACCTTAAAAGAGAGAATGGTATGGCATACAAATTATCTCAGTAAAACTGTTATTTTAAAAATATGGAGACTATCTGAGTTGATATTTTCAGGCAGTTTAATATGCAGTACTTTATTGCTGTACAGAAAAGAAACCTATTTTCTGCTCATTTTGTTCAAGGCACCAAGATCCAGTGTGGGATTTCAAGGTGGCCAAGACATGGTTTATGCCCTCCAGACACAGTGTAGGTGGGAAGGCCAATCATAGCTCATTATGAGGCTTTGCCAGAGAAGAGAGGAGGACACAGCAGGACCACCAAGACAAAGGTTATGGATGTACAAACAGCAGTCTGGATGATGTAAAGAAGACAAAACATGAAAGAGGATCTCAAGAATGCAGCAGGCAAAAAAAAAATGTTACTAAGACATATTGTCAAGAATCCTTGACAAATTAGGATAAACTAAAGGCAGAAGTGTAGATAAAGGCAGTGGGTGGAGTAGCAAGAGATAAGCAGGGAAAGAGAACACAGATTAAATTATGTAGGGTCTTACAAATCATTGAGAAGTGTTTGGATGCCATCTTGAAGGTAGTGGAGATATTTTATAGCAATGGTCCCCAACCTTTTTCTCATCAGGGACTGGTTTTGTGGAAGACACTTTTTCTACCAACTGGGGCAGGGAGGTGATTTAAGTGCATAATATTTATTGTGCACTTTATTTCTATTATTATTATTACACTGTAGTATATAATGAAACAATTATACAACTCACCATTTAAAAAAAGAGGTGCAGACGGAAGTGGTAAATAAAATAATGGGTGAGCTATGTGCAGACTAAACTAATGTCAGATTCTGACTTTATGTCTGCCATCAGATGTAACTGTATAATTAAAGTATGTCAACTCACTTGTCACTTACTGATAGGGTTTTGATATGAGTCTGCAAGCAACTGATTTATTATGGTCTCCATGCAGTCCAATCTTACTGCTAGTGTATTTGCAGTTGTTCCCCAGCACTAGCATTACTGCTTCAGTTCCACCTCATATCATCAGGCATTAGATTCTCATAAGGAGCATGCAATTACTTCCCTCATGTGTGCAGTTCACAATAGGGTTCATGATCCTATGAAACTCTAATGCCAACACTGATCTAATAGGAACTGGAGCTCAGGTGGTAATGTGAGCAATGGGGAGCTGTAAATATAGATGAAGCTTTGCAGGCTCTCCCACCACTTACCTCCTGCTGTGTAACCTGGTTCCCAATAGGGGGCAGGGGACCTCTGTTCTATAGTGTTATAACCAGAAAATGAATGATGAATCTTGCGTTTTGGGAAGAATCTCTGAACTATAGGGCAGAAAGAAGACTAAAGAGCCTCACATTAGAGAGAAGACAATCACATGGAGGCTGTTGCAGAAATTCAGATGAAAGATAGTGATGACAAGAATTTGAGGAGTGGCAGTGGCCATGGGGAAAAAGTGATGAGTCTATCATCTGCTTCTTCAGGGATCATCAGATTTATAAGACACTGGTTTTCAGGGTCTAGGATGCCTAAGAGGAACACTCTTAGAACCAAGAGCAACTTGTGATTATAACTCTAATCTAAAAACTTCAGTAATGCTAAAGAATTCTGTAATGGAGTGAACTGTGTCTCCCCCAAATTCATACGTGGAAGTCCAATTTCTCAGTGCCTCAGAATGTGACTATTTGGAGACAAGGTTTTTAAAGGGGTAATCAAGGTAAAATGAAGTCATTAGGGTAGGCCATTATTCAATATGATCGGTGTCTTTATAAGAAAAGGAAATTAGGACACAGACATGTATAGAGGGAAGTACCATATGAAGACACAAAGAAAGCAATCTATAAGTCAAGGATAGAGACCTTAGGAAAAAAATATGCCAACATCTTGATCTTGGATTTTTGGCCTCCAGAGTTATGATAAAATAATTTTCTCTCATTTAAGCCTCATAGTTTATGTTGTTTTGTGATGACACAGCCTTAGAAAACCAATACAAACTCAAAAGGGTAGGCTTTTTTTTTTTAATAAGGTATAGTCATAAGGTAATTTATTTATCAGCTGATAAACATGGCTTTGCACTCAGGGCTGCACATACAGAGAGGAATAAGATAGTTTCTTCCCTCATAAATCACAGTCCATGGGACAAAAAGACAGTTAACCAGTGATGATGATAAAATTATAAGTGATGTTAAAGAGTCATGCAAAAGATGCTAGGAAAACACAGAGCTGGGCACTTTAACACAGGCACAGGGTGAAAATGAGGTTTCTCAAGGTATGTGAGACTGATTTGAAAGATACAAAAGGAGATGGGAAAAGGTAGAGAAATGCATTTTAGATAGGATGCATCCTATGAGCAAACGTGTGCCATAATCTCTGTATGTGATCTGGCATGATTAGAATGTAGTGTGCTGAATTCAAGAGCTAGCCAGTGGCATATCACAAAGGGTTTTGTAAGCAACACCATATTTTCAAAATTTAATCTCAAAGTAAGGAGGAGTGACTAAAGGATTTTAAGAACATATGAGAGATTACTATGGTGACAGATCAGGGTGGAAGGTGGTACAGAAACAAGGATAAGAATCAAGAACACTGCCATAACTCCAAGCAAACAAGAGCCTGTGAACTATGTCAGAGTGATGAATATGATAGGATAGATGTGAGATATATTAAACCAACAGATCAGGTGACATGAGGGCAAAACATGAACCAAAAGATGGCATCCTGTTTCCTGATTTAACATTCCTCCTTAGCATTTCACTTACTTCCATCTTCTCATCCAATCAATCACCAATCTCCATTCCCAAGTGTGATCTTGTCCCTGGCTAACTGATGGTGATAATTATTTCTCAATCCTCCTTAGTCCTTGTAGTATTTTCCAAGGTACTTTTATAGCATGTAAATATGTACTTGTTAGGTTTTATTTTCATTTTAAAAAGCGATTTTAAAATTTTAGGTTATAGTCCCAAGAATCACTAATTCCATGTTTACTAAAAATGCATATTCCTCATTCTTAGAGATTATAACTCAATAGGTCTAAGAAGGGACCCTATAGTGGCATTTTAAAAAGAATTCCCTTTTCCTCTAGTGATTCTGACATATATGTAAGTAATGAATCATAGTTTGCTAAGCATTAATTTAAAGTTTATTTTCCTCAGGAAAATAGAGGTTAGGTCTCATTTTCCACTGTTGCATTCCAGAGCCTAATATAGCTAAGACCTAGTAGGCATCAATAAATATTTTTTGAATAAATGAAGAAGAAAAAAAAATGAGCAAGTGGTGTATCCTTCACTGGAAAAGGGCATACAAGGGAACGATTGGTTTTGAAAGACAGATCATGACTTGGTTCATTGGTTTATGAGTCAGATTTGCCTGGAGGTAAAGATTTCAAAGGCACAGTTATATGCAAGGCAATTGAGGTCACGCATATTTATAAGATAAATCTCACCCACAGAAGGTTTGGAAACTATGAAGGGAAGATTGCACTAAAGGAGCCCTGGAAAAAGTAAAATTTAAGGGCAGACTCAGGAAGATCAGTGAAGAATGAAAAAAATAATCAAATAGAAATTAGAGAAGAATCCAGTCCAAGTACTAAGAAGTCAAATAGTTAATTTCAGGAATGAGGAAGTGATAGTGATGATCAGAGACAGATAAATTTTATGAGAAAATTTAGAGTCCCTGATTACCTTCAAGAGATAAAATTGAGCTTGTCTGTGAAGGCTTCTCTGGTCTATTTTACCTTATGCTGGTAGACATGTTCCCCCTCTGTGTTTTAGCAGCCTCCAGGACATTTATTAAAACTATAACTTTTTGGAATTATATGGTGATTTTCCATTGATGTGTTTATTTCCCTACCAGATTAGGGATATAAATACATTAATCTCAAGACCAGATATTTTTATCCTTATCACTCATATTCAGACCTAAGATTCAGTAGGAACTTGATGATGGATAAATATATAAACTGCTTAATAAATAGAAATGTGTGGCAAACTTGTTTGTGACACAAATTTATAACTACTCTTTATTTAGTGTTTTGAGTAAGCCTGGTTTTAGGCAGTAGGTAGATAGAAGTACTAAACTTACTGTTTCCTAAAATTGTGCAGTCTAGATTATTTCACCCATAACTTCAAAGAAGCTAATTTTGAAGAGACTAAACCTCTGACGCATACTTCACAGGGATTGGAAAGATCTAACAAGTTAATGTTCTGAAAATGTTTTGTAAACAGAAAATGTAGTAGGTAGAAACGATGCATATACTTTAATTTAGGACTGAGAGGAGTACTGGAAACAAAGATACTCACTCTCTCCATAATTAAATATCAGTTAGGTATCTGTCTAAAAATTATGTCAGCAGCAACAAGCAAAAAGCCAAACTCTCTAGATTTCATCCAGATGAACTATTTCTTGTTTTTTTTTTTTTTCCACAATCTCAGTTCTTAATGCTAGTTCCTTGTAATTGCCACATGAGGTGCCCCATCTTTCACCTCAGTTCTATGCAGAGAAAGCCATGCAGGAGAGTGTGTTCTCCTCTTGACTCTGAGCTCAAGAATAGTGGCATCTTGAGTGTGGATGTCAACATACATGTGATGGAATGGATGGTTTAAGGGAAGAGTGCAGGAAGTCAGACCTCTAATATTTTTGGTAAATGGGACACAGTAACTTTATGATAAGCTTTGTCCCAACCTAGTGAATATGCAAATATCCAGAAAGTGTGTGCTATTTGCTGCAAAAGTATTAAAGTGGAATAATCTTTTCTTAATCTTAAATTAATCATAATTCTAATTTGGATACTGTGGAGTGATCTTTTAAAATTATAAGCCATTGATATGTTTGTGCTAATATGTTCATAATTGTATTCTAGTTCAAGACGAGGGCCCCTGAATCACATTGTGTTGCCTTTCTACAATACTTCCAGAGCAGTGCATGTCACATAGTAGACAATTTATTTTTGAAAACTGATTGTATTAGGAAGATCCAGAAGAGGAAGAGAGGAGACAGGAGATGGTGGAGTGGGCATACATAAGATATTTAAAATAATAGTCTAGGTGAAGGGAGCATGGTCTACACAGGAGAGGCCCTAGACAGGGGCAGGAGAAGAATGAGTCAAGTCAAGAGTGTCAGTTTACTGAGAATGGAAGAGAAGGGGTAAGTCTAAAACAGATTCAGAAAGAAGAAGCAAAATAACTTGGTATTAATTTTTTTAAAGGATTGGTTTCCACAGGACACCTTAGAATAAGGCAAACATTTGTTTCATAGTTTCAGAATGCTATACCCTAGTGATTCTTTTTACCTTGTAATCATTACAGTGAAACATTGTCTTCAGCTAGGATTGTTCCAGACATTTCATTCCAAAGGAGACCATCAATTTAGCGTGTTTTATTTAAAAAGAACTCCGAATGGTACTCTACCTGCAAGGCAAAGTAAGGGGTCTCTTGGATGCAAGACACCTGGCATAGCTGAAATTGGATACCATAATGAAACCAAGTGTACCAAGTAAAAATTTGCATACTGAGTTTTGAATTTCCCAGCCCTTTCTCCCTACTTGAGTCAAGAATACTATCAGACTGGCTTCTGTCCTTCCAGCAGGAGATTTTTTTATTTTGAGTTGGAGTCTCACTCTGTCGCCCAGACTGGGGTGCAGTGGACGCTACCGGCAACTGCAGCCTCAACCTGCTGGGCTCCGGCAATCCTTCCGCCTCAGCCTTCCGAGTTGCCTGTGCTACCACGCCCAACTGATTTTTTGATTTATTGTAGAGATGAGGTCTCGCTGCCCAGGCGGGTCTC